>NC_034186.2:36140302-36208009 GCF_002021735.2 Oncorhynchus kisutch | reverse complement strand
ACTAACATGTACACACTCACACATACACACACTGACATGCACATCGTCTCACATACTTCAAATGCACACACACAGCCCACACTGCCAACACTACCCACAATGCCAACTGCTACACAGGCACAAGCCACCTCTCAGTATGGGATGGGAACCAAGACAGATCAGAGTTATTTTTAGTCAAGGCACTCTGCTCTGATATGTGGTATGTGAATATTTGCTCTGTTCTGAGGAGGACTTCAACATTTGGTACAGTGAAGAATCTCCCACAGTGAGCAGCCAGGACAGCTATTAGACAGGATGAGGAGTAGGGTTGAGATGGCAGGCATTTTGTCTACATTATAAGATGGCTCCTCTGCTTACACTGTAAGGATAAATAGATCAGATTGGTGATTAAGATGAGCCTGATACGCCCCTTTCCCCAGCCCCCACGCCCACATACTCTTCCATTCACTCGATGGATTTAGGTGAAACCCAAAAGTGGGATGGAGTGCATCATATCATTCTATCCCCAGCTCATGGCTGCTCTCCAGGATAGTGCTCCTAGACACAAACTAACATCTAAACTACTTCAAACTCAAAAGTAAAATAGACACACACAAAAAGTGCAATTTGGACCCAGGATTTGCCCTCAGTTCTGAGCCTTTCATGTTGGAAAGCAGCCGGTATTTATTTTGTTTTTGATATATCTGTTCTCATTTTATTTGGTAACAAAAGAGCCTCACATCATTCTATAGTAGTGTATGGTGGGTTAGTCCCCGGCCACTCTCTCAACTCTCCCACGGGTGCAGAGACAGGGTCCAGAGGGGGTGTTACAGTACCAGTACCAGTCTCAGCTAGGGCCAGGACGATACCAGTATCACGATACCTGTTAGTATCGTGGCAAGGAAGCAAAACACAAAGCGGATTTAACTTCTTTAGGAAAAAAGCCCTAATGTTGGAAACAAACATCATTATGTTGTCATCCAGAGTCACATTTAGTTATTTTCCAAGCACACAATATTTTACATACAGCAGGTTTTTTAAAGGACCAAAGAGTTTGGGCTGCTTTGTGTTTTCATTTTTGCCATGGAACATGGTATCATCACTGCCCTAGTCTCAGTCAGTACTGTCGGTCCCTCTGGCCCTCTGCCCATCCATCTGATATGCGTGTTGCTGCTGCTTGGAGACTTGATCTGGGGCTCTTTACAGCGTCACTGACCCTTCTTTCTGGTTATTACATCCTGCTCCCACTGCTCTTCCTCCACAGATGATTGTAAGTACGACACTCCTGTGTGTCAGTGTGTCTGTCTGTCCCACAGTCCGTTAGTGCAAGGTGGTCGGTCCTGCTGTATGTGGCTGCAAACTATCCCCCCCCCCCCCCCCCACACATCCTCACTCCTCCTATTTGTCTCTCTGTCTTCTACCTGCTCTGTTGTTCCTCTCCTCCTCTCTCTGTCCTCCTCTCTTCTCCTGTCCACCTCTGTCCTTTTCTCTCTGAGGTGACAGCAGCATGGTGCATTCCTGACTGACTCAGAGAGGGCGCCGCCCTCCCCCCTACGAACCCTCCAATCGGGCAACCCACTGCCCCCTGCCCTGCCCCGTCTCTGTGCTCTCTCTCTCTCTCCTTCACACTCTCCTGTCCTTAGGAAGTGACACTTCTCTAGCTGTTGCCTTGTTCTTCTTGCATCGTGTTCCAGGACTCTACTCCTTCTATGGGTGACTGGCGTTGTGATGGTTTAATATCTGGTGCCCACCCTCTCTTCTCAGCCCCCCTCTCCACTATCTCTCCCACTCCCCCCACGTGTTCCCTGTTTGAAGTGTGTCACCCTGCCCTATGTGGGTCTGTTGCTTGCGTCTGATCTTCTCCAACTCCACTGTAGTAAGTCTCCTAGTATGTCTCTGCAGGCCTGCTGTGTTGATCTGTCCTGGTTTGGTTCCATGTCCTGTTGTTGTAGAATGATAATCACAATAACATAGAGTATCACTAAGGTATATACTTTCACCAAGGCTGGTCTATACCAGGAAATGTATTCTACGCTTATGGAGTTCAGGATTGGTGACATACACACGCAGTAGACATTATGTCTAAGAACACACTTCTGCTTTACCGCACAAAAACACTCTCAATGCCTAAAGAAAAGCTATTTTCTGCCTTTAAGCTTTTTCCGAAATGTTTTCGTACCTGGTCTGGAAAATCAAGGTTTCTGTTGATTTACTTTTATTTATTTATATTTCTAGAATATTTTTCATTTTTCATTTCCTAATATTAAAAAAAATAAATGTTATATTTTTAAATGTTAGTTATCTGTTAGACATAACTTTTCATTGTGAGATGTGTAAATGGACTCTATCTGCGGACTGGTGGAGGTACAGTTAAAGTCAGAGGTTTACATACACGTAGGTTGGAGTAACTAAAACTTGTTTTTCACCCATTCCACAAATTTCTTGTCAACAAACTATTGTTTTGGCAAGTCAGTTAGGACATCTACTTTGTGCATGACACAAGTCATTTTTCCAACAATTGTTTACAGACAGATTATTTCACTTATTATTCACTGTATCACAATTCCAGTGGGTCAGAAGTTTACATACACTAAGTTGATTGTGCCTTTAAACAGCTTGGAAAATTCCAGAAAATTATGTCATGGCTTTAGAAGCTTCTGATAGGCTAATTGATATAATTTGAGTCAATTGGAGGTGTACCTGGGGATGTATGTCAAGGCCTACCTTCAAATTCAGTGCCTCTTTGCTTCAAAACAAATCCAATTGTATTTGTCACATACACATGGTTAGCAGATGTTAATGCGAGTGTAGCGAAATGCTTGTGCTTCTAGTTCCGACAGTGCAGCAGTAACCAACGAGTAATCTAACCTAACAATTTCACAACAACTACCTTATACACACAAGTGTAAACGGATAAAGAATATGTACATAAAGATACATGAATGAGTGATGGTACAGAGCGGCATAGGCAAGATGCAGTAGATGGTATCGAGTACAGTATATACATATGAGATGAGTAATGTAGGGTATGTTAACAAAGTGGCATAGTTTAAAGTGGCTAGTGATACATGTATTACATAAAGATGCAGTAGATGATATAGAGTACAGTATATACATATACATATGGGATTAGTAATGTAGGGTATGTAAACATTATATTAAGTGGCATTGTTTTAAGTGGCTAGTGATACATTTTTTCCATCAATTTCCATTATTAAAGTGGCTGGAGTTGAGTCTATGTTGGCTGTTTAACAGTCTGATGGCCTTGAGATAGAAGCTGCTGTTCAGTCTCTCGGTCCCTGCTTTGATGCACCTGTACTGACCTCACCTTCTGGATGATAGCAGGGTGAAGAGGCAGTGGCTCGGGTGGTTGTTGACCTTGATGATCTTTATGGCCTTCCTGTGACATCGGGTGGTGTAGGTGACCTGGAGGGAAGGTAGTTTGCCCCCGGTGACGCGTTGTGCAGACCTCACTACCCTCTGGAGAGCCTTACGGTTCTGGGCGGTGATACAGCCCGACAGGCTCTTGATTGTGGATCTGTAGAAGTTTGTGTGCTTTTGGTGACAAGCCGAATTTCTTCAGCCTCCTGAGGTTGAAGAGGCGCTGCTGCGCCTTCTTCACAACTCTGTCTGTGTGGGTGGACCAATTCAGTTTGTCCGTGATGTCTACGCCGAGGAACTTAAAACTTACTACCCTCTCCACTACTGTAGCTTTCTTGGGAACAGGAACAATGGTGGCCCTCTTGAAGCATGTGGGAACAGCAGACTGGGACAAGGATTGATTGAATATATCCGTAAATACACCAGCCAGCTGGTCTGCGCATGCTCTGAGGACGAGGCCGGGGATGCCGTATGGGCCTGCAGCCTTGCGAGGGTTAACACGTTTAAATGTTTTACTCACGTCGGCTGCAGTGAAGGAGAGTCCGCAGGTTTTGGTAGAGGGCCGTGTCAGTGGCACTGTATTTTCCTCAAAGCGAGCAAAAAAGTTATTTAGTCTGTCTGGGAGCAAGACATCCTGGTCCGCGATGGGGCTGGTTTTCTTTTTGTAATCCGTGATTGACTGTAGACCCTGCCACATACCTCTTGTGTCTGAGCCGTTGATTTGCGACTCTACTTTGTCTCTATACTGACACTTAACTTGTTTGATTGCCTTGCGGAGGGAATAGTTACACTGTTTGTTTTCGGTCATGTTTCCGGTCATCTTGCCCTGGTTAAAAGCAGTGGTTCGCGCTTTCAGTTTCACGCGAATGCTGCCTTCAATCCACGGTAGACCTCCACAAGTATGGTTCATCTTTGGGAACAATTTCCAAAAGCCTGAAGCTATCACGTTCATCTGTACAAACAATAGTATGCAAGTATAGACCACGCAGCTGTCATACCGTTCAGATAGAAGACACCTTCTGTCTCCTAGAGATGAACGTACTTTGGTGCGAAGAGTGCAAATCAATCCCAGAACAACAGCAAAGGACCTTGTGAAGATGTTGGAGGAAACAGGAACAAAAGTGTCTATATCCACAGTCAAACGAGTCCTACATCGACATAACCTGAAAGGCCGCTCATCAAGGAAGAAGCCACTGCTCCAAAACCGCCATAAAAAAAGCCAGACTAAGGTTTGCAACTGCACATGGGGACAAATATTGTAATTTTTTGAGAAATGTCCTCTGGTCTGATGAAACATAATAGAACTGTTTGGCCATAATGGCCATCGTTATGTTTGGAGGAAAAAGGGGGAGGCTTGCAAGCCGAAGAACACCATCCCAACCGTGAAGCACACCATCCCAACCGTGAAGCACGGGGGTGGCAGCATCATGTTGTGGGGGTGCTTTGCTGTAGGAGGGCCTGGTGCACTTCACAAAATAGGTGGCATCATGAGGAGGAAAATTATGTGGATATATTGAAGCAACATCTCAAGACATCAGTCAGGAAGTTAAAGCTTGGTCGCAAATGGGTCTTTCAAATGGACAATGCCCTCAAGCATACTTCCAAAGTTGTGGCAAAATGGATTAAGGACAACAAAGTCATGGTATTGGAGTGGCCATCACAAAGCCCTGACCTCAATCCTATAGAAAATGTTTGGCCAGAACTGAATAAGCATGTGCAGCGAGTAAGGAAGCCTACAAACCTGACTCAGTTACACCAACTCTGTCAGGAGGAATTCACCCAACTTATTGTGGGAAGCTTGTGGAAGGTTACCTGAAGTGTTTGACCCAAGTTAAACAATTTAAAGGTAATGCTACAAAATACTAATTGAGCGTATGTAAACTTCTGACCCACTGGGAATGTGATGAAAGAAATAAAAGCTGAAATAAATCATTCTCTCTACTATTATTCTGACATTTCACATTCTTAAAGTAAAGTGGTGATCCTAACTGACCTAAGACAGGGAATTTTTACTAGGATTAAATGTCAGGAATTGTGAAAAACTGAGTTTAAATGTATTTGGCTAAGGTGTATGTAAACTTCCGACTTCAACTGTATTGTCGGTCGTCAGTGGCCTGTCCCTTTATAGGCAGCTAGTATGGGTTCATTACCATGCTGGATCGACTGTTCATACTGATATAAACCTGACTGGCCAGCTGTAGGCTCAACTCTTAAGTTCGATTATAAAGGCAGAAATAGACCTTATGTTGATCTGTAGAGTTTGATCTGTAGATTTTACTTGTCGGACCCATTTATAAAAAGAGAGCTAGAATGGATTGGCTTTGATCCATATCAATTAGCCTGTCAGACGGACAATTACTGAGATGTCCACGCAATTAGTCAGTCAACCAATCAGACTGTGGGGACAGGATCCTTCCTGAAGTATTAACCAATGTCCTCTCTTTACAGGGGAGGGTGAAGCTTGCTTGTCACAGTGATGTAAGGACTAAAATCACTTTAGCTCAATGTGTCCTGTCTTCTCTCCTCTCTGTCTCCTTTCTCTGTGTTTTCTCGCCTCTCCGTTCGAAACAAAGTGGTGGAAGCGATCGTTTCTCACCTTTGTTTTTAAAACGGCGTTCCTATTTGCCGGTTTACCGTACCGTCCTGTCTGTTGTGGGCCACCCCCTGTAAACCTATCTGTAGCTACCTGCCTCCCAGCCTCCACACAACCCAAGTAGTGCTGGACACATGGAGGGTTAACATTACACAACATTAGCACACTAACAAACAGCCTTTAGGGCCGGACTGTTGTTGACCCGCTGCATGACCATGTTCCTGCTGCAGTCTTACTGTTGTTCAACAGACTGGCATTGAGCGTCCATAATGGCATAAATGATTTGATCAGTCACATTTATGAGATGAGAGTGGAACCCTTCTTGTTATAATCCTTTTGTAGGATGATAATGCTTCTGAGTCTTTGTACAGGTCTTTTTGTTTGTTTTGTCTGTTTTTCTGTTGTTTTTGCTCTAATTTGAAGAGCGTTATCTTACAGATAAGGTGTAACCATGGTGATGGGTACTGTGTGGAGCACTTATTGATATATTCTGCTAACAGAGTATCACAGAGTCGTCATAGATGCGGGATATATCACCACAGTGCTACTGCGCAGGCTGTAGGGTTCTGGCTTGTTGAACCTCTGCATTTGTCTGTCTGTCTGTCTGTCTGTCTTTCTAATAAGCTGAGCTCCTGTCTTCACTTCCTGTACTGCATTGTCTTGCTTTGTGTGTTCGTGAGCGAGATAATGACAAGTATGATCATATTTCTGACAGTCCTTTGATGTGTTCAGTGAGTTTTGGAGTGTGTATGTGAATATGAATGACTCAGAACTGTGTCTGTCCTTTGTGATGTGACATTAGTCTGTGTGACAGCTACCCTGTGGCGTGACGATAATAACGCCCTCTTCCCTCGTTCTCTGTTCCCTCTCTCTCCCCCTCTGTTTATACCTCTGCTCGCCTCTAGGGCACTCAGCTCATCTCCAATGCTGCCAAACAGCTGGGACAGCTCTCCAAGATAAAGGTAGCACATATCGTATCTCGTGCCACGTTGGCACTGTCTGTATTTCAGATAATGAGTTATTTGTTTGTGTTGTTAATCTCTATGTGTGTGTTTCTCAGGAGCACATGGGCCGTGAGGAGGCCAAGGCACTGTCCCCTAAGCAGTGTGCTGTGATAGAACTGGCTCTGGACACCATCAAGGTACAACCCAACACCCCTCTCTCTCCCCAGGACCTCAGCTACAGTCGTGCACGCACATGTGCCCACACACTCACACACACACTTTGACTTGATCACTGTTTAAAATGCACATCATATTATATTATGAACAAGAGAGTAGCACATTTTAGGCCTTCTGTTGAAGGTCAGTAAACGTGTACGCCTCAGGCTAGTGCAGTTAAGCAACACTAATCTAGAAAGGCTCTTTTAAAGATACAGCATGAGGAGGAATTCCTCCGTAGCCTGTGTCGTTTGATTTAAGGCAGATTAAGCTGAGGTAAATGAGGCTAATTTGCAATGGTCATTTGAATAAGGACTTGTCAGTGAGCCAAATGGCAACTAATGCTCTTCCTCATGCCAAGAGTGCTATAGCTGTAGAATACTAAACCACAGTGTGTTACCAGAGTAGTGCATCCTCAGGAAACATCAATGTGTCGTTATCCCAGAAAAAAACTAAGAAGTACAAATGGAATGTCTGTATAATGTCTGAAATGGGTATGCATCAGTGGAGGCTCCTCAGAGGAGGAAGGGGAGGACCATTCTCAGTGAATATGATAAAAATTGGAAAACAAAGTTATCCTTTTTAAATAAAACTATACTAAATATATTCACATGACCAAATCATTGATTAAAACACACTGTTTTGCATTGAAGGTCTACAGTAGCCTCAACAGCAGTCTGTAGGGTATCACCATGGTGTAGTCGGAGGACAGCTAGCTTCCGTCCTCCTCTGGGTACATTGACTTCAATACAAAACTTAGGAGGCTCATGGTTCTCACCCCCTTCCATAGACTTACACAGTAATTATGACAACTTCCAGAGGACGTCCTCAACCTGTCAGAGCTCTTGCAGCATGAACTGACATGTTGTTCACCCAATCAAAGGATCAGAGAATGAATCTACTACTGAAACATAAGGTACAGCTAGCTAGCACTGCAATTCATAAAATGTGGTGAGTAGTTGATTCAAAAAGCGAGAAAAACAATAATTGGACAGTTTTCAACAAATTAATTTCTTCAAAAATGAAGGAGAGAGAGAGTTAGAGATTTTGTCATTTTTTTCACTTACTTTGGTAGCAAATGCAGCTGGCTAGTTTTTAGTAACTCAAAAACCCAGCTCAAACAGAAGGATGCTATGTTAGCTAGCTGGCTATGACTTTCCAACACAACACTGGAACACATCCAAGTCAAGGTAAGCTTTTGGTTTTATTAATCTATTGCCAACGGGGTCCACCATTCTAACGTCTTACTGACTGTACACTGCAACGTTACTGCATGATTGAAGCAGGTTTACTAATGCATTCATTCTATTTGCTATGTTGACTAGGATGTTACTTTAGCTAATATGGGGACAATGATGTAGGCGCTGTGTAGCGGTTATGAAATGGTTTGGCTTGGAAAGGTTTTTTCACCTGGTCACATACAGCTGAAGTCCACAAACCAAGAGTAAAGGTGAGAGGATAGTGCATAGAGGCTAGAATGAATACAACGTGGCTGCTATGAAAGCGAACTGTGTTTATGCGTGATCATGGGTGTATTCATTCCGTCGATTCTGTTGAAAAACGTTTCTTAAACGGAAGCAAATGAAACAGGTATAAAAAAATACCTGAATTTGTCCAATAGAAACTCTCGTTTGCAACTGTTGGACTATTGATTACACCCTAGATCAGCTAGATGCAGGCAAGAGTGCAAGGCAGTATATAATGTGTAACTGTCTTTCCATGTGTCACTGTCTGTAACCTAAACATTTTCTATCGACCTGTGTGCACCTACATTGTAAACGTTCATTCATAGGCTTGGTTGTAGCAACCTCATGATGAGTATAGGGAAAATTTGAGTATCATGTAGTAGCCTATTTATGTTACATTGAACTGGGTGAATGGAATATGAATGACAGTCATCCAACATGGGGTAATAGAACTAAGGCCATGCTCATGAAAAAAAAGAATTCTCCCTCATAACGACACTGACCCCCACTGGTCTGCAGTAGTTTATTTCAGTGACATACGGGTGTGGGTCTTGTGTGCATACTCAACACACTTCAGCCTAGTTTGGAAACAGCTATAGTCTGACTCTGTCCTCTCTCTGCCGTACTGTAGCAATACTTCCATGCTGGAGGGGTGGGTCTGAAAAAGACCTTCCTGGAGAAGAGTCCTGACCTGTTGTCTCTACACTACGCCCTGTCCCTCTACACCCAGGCCACAGACAAACTCATCAAGACCTTTGTTTCATCTCAGAACGCACAAGGTAGGGTGCCTCTCCACCCCATCTCTTCCCCCAGTTTCTATCTCTCTATGTTTCTCAAGTCTTCCCTTTCTTTACTTCCTCCCTCTGTGCAGTCCGTGTATCTTTATGGACATTGATGTGTGTAATATGGCCAGTTATTGATTGTAGTATGATGCCATGAAACTGTATCCTTTTGTACTGGTATGCACCAGAGACGTTCTCTAACATATCCCCGTGTTGTGTTTACTCCAGGGTTGTCCAGACACCCATTGTTTTTTTGATTTCCCGTTCAATATGTCCGTGGTTTTCTAGAGCAGAACCAAAGACTTTGGAGGAGTGCTTCCTCTCTCCGCGGTATGAAACAGTCAAGTCTCCAGTCAGGCTCTCCGGGGGCAGAAAGAGAAACGCGTAATGTGACCGGACAGGCGTTTTCAGATGAAAAATGAATGAGAGATTCTCCTGTCCTTCTCCCTTTTCCTCATCCCCTCAATCATGATATAACAGTGATGGTGTGTTACGCGGTGGAAACACTGACACACTTCGTCTCTGAACGCCCCTGGCTGGATACCCCACTTAATGAATGATCATTTGAAATGTAATTAGAATAAATAACTTTGGTGCTTTTGGAGACTGTTAAACCACACGTCATAGCGACGACACAGTGGGAAGGAAGCTGTGTGTGTGGCTTGAATGAGCAACACCATAGACTGCATCGAGTTACGTTGGATGGTTAATGATGTAACTTCAGTAGATGTCACTGATAACAGTATATTAATCAAGGACAACATCAGTTCTACGTCTGAATCTATTTGACTTCCCTTTTTGACTCTCTGACTCTATCTCTGCACTCTTTTATAATTCTCCATGTCTCTTCTATTTCCTCTCACCTTCTTCCTCCTCCTCGTCCCCCTCTGTCCGCTAGTTTTCGGCGGGAAGGGGGTGAGGTTCACGGCTAGTGAGGATGTGTACCCAGAGAAGGGTATGTGGACACTGAGGGCCTGAAACACCAGGCCGCCAAGAACCCAGACCTCCATTTACATACGCATCCTCAGAATACCCTCCTGCCTGCTCAACCTTAACCTCATCCCCACACACAAACACACACCGACAGCCCAATAGCATGCACAAACATCCTAACACGTGCATAGGGACATGCATGCATATGATGACATACAGTACACACATATGATGTATGTACTACATATACATACCCAGTATGTATGACCAGAAACTACTAAGGCATGGTAGCCATCATACAAAGGGATACCACGTTATAAGACTGTGAGGCAGTCATCAGCATGCGTCATGGGAGAAGACCCATAGCTCTGAGAGAGAGAGAGAGAGAGAGAGAGAGAGAGAGAGAGAGAGAGAGAGAGAGAGAGAGAGAGAGAGAGAGAGAGAGAGAGAGAGAGAGAGAGAGAGAGAGAGAGAGAGAGGAGAGAGAGAGAGAGAGAGAGAGAGAGAGAGAGAGAGAGAGAGAGAGAGAGAGAGAGAGAGAGAGAGAGAGAGAGAGAGAGAGAGAGAGAGAGAGAGAGAGAGAGAGAGAGAGAGAGAGAGAGAGAGAGAGAGAGAGAGAGAGAGAGAGAGAGAGAGAGAGAGAGAGAGAGAGAGAGAGAGAGAGAGAGAGAGAGAGAGAGAGAGAGAGAGAGAGAGAGAGACACTCCTGCAATGTATTTTTCTCTTCCTTCCTGAATGATGGAGTGATGATGAAGTGTGGCTCAGTTCGTCTGGAAGGGCTCCCTGTCCTTGTTGGCACCCTCCCATACCATACCCTAATCTAAACACACACATTCCACCGTCCCTCAATGGTACAGAGTGGCCAGTCGTCCCTCCCCAGGGCAGGTCCCTCCAGCAGTGGCAGGAGGTGAAAGTTCCCTCCTCCCTCTGGGCGTAACACCAAATCGTCCAATCAGCAGTGGTCCCTGGGGTCAGGTGATGTGCTCTCTGTCAGTATGCATCAGAGCTGAGGGAGCTGACTCCACGTCTCCTCTTCAGAGGTTTAGTCACTAAACTGCTAAACTTAGCCCCCCACTGACTGTACACACACACACACACCGGGGAGCACAGGAGTCACAGGTACATGTAGAGCATAACCTCGGCTACAGACAATATTTGCTCTCCTCTTGTTTTCCGCTGCTCTCACAGGAAGTCACACTTGTTCAAGCTCTCTTCACCAGTATGACTTAGAATCACTCACTGTGACTCACATGTCTACGTCAGAAGCTCACTGAAATACTCTGTAATATGCCATTATTGTACTAGTTCCTGTCAGCTGTCGGATGTAGGCTGAGTAGTGGAGGATGTGCGTTATGGTCAAATAATGAGATTAGAGATATTAGGTTGATTACAGCAGTAGAAGAGGAAGGAAGAGTCTCTCCACACACACACACACACACACACACACACGGCTCGCCCTCTATAATGTATTATAATGCAGGACATTTTCCAAAAGGGGAACTTTTAGCCTTGATGAAGTGCCAGGCTTCATACCTACTATATTATGTATTCATTCATGCTGTATCGTGCAGACTTTTAATTATAGCCAGTTTAGCTCTTATTCCACAAAGAAGAGTGTATCTTTACCCTGTTTTTGTGAGCCTCAACAGAAAGGGAGGCCAGATGGCTGAGTGCTGCATTCTCTGAGTGACTGAAGGACTGACAGTCACATCATGCCCCTGGAGAGAAACAGACAGAGCTGCCAGAACTCTGTTACCTCCCTCCTATAGAACACTGGCTTCACTAGCCTGTCACTCACTGACACTCAGGCTGCTTTCAGTCACCACTGATTAAAACATACAGAGACGTAAATCATTACAAACTGAGATCACATTTTAGGCAAAGAAAGTCAATCAACCTACCCACTCCCCATCACCCCTCTTCCCTCCCAGACAAGCTGTCCGTAACTGACTGGGAGCCCTCTACAGGGCCCTGCATGTATCCCCCTAACCCCCCCGCCCCCCCTGTCCTAGCAGCATGGATCGAAGGACCCCCAGGCCAAGACCCCAAACCCAGGACCAAGGATGAGTTATCCTGTTTTGTGTGGCGGGATATACACATACCATGGTCGTGTGCAGCTCAAATCCTGGTGGCTTTCTGGGCATAATCCCACCAGAAGTCACAAGTTAACAAGCCCTCAATAGGCATGTGTGCACCCTGCCTCAGGATAACTTGTGACTGGGCTGGGGCCGATGGGCTGCTCTCACTGCAAGGTCCCTCTAGTCGCCATGCTTGCTCTGGGTAAAGGGTTTAGCTAGGAATGGGTCTCTCCGTCTGACTGGATCCATCTCAGCATGTTACTTGCCTGCTCTGCCCAGCAGCAGTAGAGGAGGACCAAGATAACCCTCTCCTCTCTTACCACCAGTCTCCTCTATCCCACTATCACCCCCTCCCTGCATCCTGACTGACAGGCTCCTACCCCCCGGGCCCGGGCAGGCAGAGTCACAGGACAGCTATGAGTGGCTACATAGGCTCTTGAAATATCATCAGATGGTTCTCGTATTTATTTTGCCTGGAACTCTTGAGTGAAAAGACAATTACAACCCAAAACCACTCCTAGCTGCATGATTGTCTCATACGGGCCCACTTCAGCACCAGAGGCATTTCTCAAACCCTCCTATACACTATATATACAAAAGTATGTGGACACCCTTTCAAATTTGTGGATTTGGCTATTTCAGGAGCACCAGTTTCTGACAGGTGTATGAAATCGAACACACAATCTCCATAGACAAACATTGGCCGTAGAATGGTCTTACTGAAGATCTCATTGACTTTCAACGTGTCACCGTCATAGGATGCCACCTTTCCAACAAGTCAGTTCGTCAAATTTCTGCTCTGTTAGTGCTGTTATTGTGAAGTGGAAACGTCTAGGAGCAAGAACGGCTCAGCCGCGAAGTGGTAGGCCACACAAGCTCACAGAATGGGACCGCCGAGTGCTGAAGTGCGTAGCGCGTAAAAATTGTTTGTCCTCGGTTGCAACACTCATTACCAAGTTCCAAACTGTCTTGGGAAGCAACGCCAGCACAATAACTGTTCGTCGTGCTGGCTCCCCCTGGGGAAACGCGTGCACATGGACGAGACGGGCCTCATCGTCCTCCGAATCCTGTCCCAGCGCAACAACGACGACGTGGCAAAGGAGTTCGTCAAGCTCAAGTCAGACCAGCGTTCTCCCGAGGAAGGCCGAGGCTGAGATGGGTTTCCATGGCCGAGCAGCCGCACACAATCCTAAGATCACCATGCTCAATGCATTGGCTGGAGTGGTGTAAAGCTCACCGCCATTGGACTCTGGAGCAGTGGAAATGCATTCTCTCGAGTGATAAATCACACTTCACCATCTGGCAGTCCGACGGACGAATCTGGGTTTGGCGGATGCCAGGAGAACGCTACCTGCCCCAATGCATAGTGCCATTTGTAAAGTTTGGTGGAGGAGGAATAATTGTCTGGGGCTGTTTTTCATGATTCGGGCTAAGCCCCTTAGTTCCAGTGAAGGGAAATTTTAACGCTATAGCATAGATGATTCTGTGCTTCCAACTTTGTGGCAACAGTTTGGGAAAGGACCTTTCCTGTTCAGCATGACAATTCCCCCATGCACAAAGCGAGGTCCATACAGAAATTGTTTGTCAAGATCAGTGTGGAAGAACTTGACTGGCCTGCACAGAGCCCTGACCTCAACCCCATCGAACACCTTTGGGATGAATTGAACACCGACTGCGAACCAAGGCTAATCACCCAACATCAGTGCCCAACCTCCCTAATGCTCTTGTGGCTGAATGGAAGCAAGTCCCCGCAGAAATGTTCCAACATCTAGTGGAAAGCCTTCCCAGAAGAGTGGAGGCTGTTATAGCAGCAAAGGAGGGGCCAACTCTATATTAATGACGATGTCCACATACTTTTGGTCATGTAGTGTATGTTGTTTGTTTTACAACTCTCAGACACAATTACATCTGCCATACTTAAGCATACAGCCTATAATGGCTGTATTGTAATTTCATTGAGGGAGTATGAGCTGAAGGGAAAGTATTCTGGCTATAGTGTTGGCCTGTCTGCAGTAGCAGTAAACGAGATAAGAGGAGTGACTTGTGCCCCCCCCTGTTGTGCCAGGCTCTGGAGTGGACGACGCCGTGGGAGAGGTGTCTATCCACGTGGAGATCTTCACCCACCCCAACACTGGAGAGCACAAGGTCACCGTTAAAGGTCAGCGTTCACTGTCTAAATAGAGGTTGTAACACACCGTCCACAGACACAGAAAATGTCTACGGACGGTGTGTTAAAACATTGTTAATAAATGCCCCCCCCCTTTTATTTTTCCCTCTCTGTCTCAGTGGTGGCAGCCAATGACCTGAGGTGGCAGACCACGGGGGTGTTCCGTCCCTTCGTGGAGATCTACATCATCGGTCCTCACCTGGCTGACAAGAAGAGGAAGTACGCCACCAAGTCCAAGAACAACAGCTACGCCCCCAAATACAACGAAACGTTCACATAGTGAGTACTACAGTCTGGCCTCAGTGGTACAAAGCGTCTGCTGATTGTGGTGCCCCCCCCCCCCCCACACACGCCGTAGTGGAAGTTGTCACGTTGAATATGGATAGGGAATCTTGTCCGTTTTTCATCTATTTACAGTTATTATGATTATTATATTGTATTTAGCAGACCACCTATATGCTTTTATCATGCGTATGGGTGGTCCTGGAAATAAAACCCACTCTCCTGGCGTTGTCAGAGCGATGCTCTACCAACTGAACTAAAGAGGACCACCACCCTTATGCGAGTGGTGGATCAGTGTAGATGCATTGATTTGAATGGTGTGTCTCTGTCTCGTCTCCCTGCAGCACCCTCAGTAACGAGGTGGGCACAGAGTGTTACGAGCTGCAGGTGTGTGTGAAGGACTACTGCTTCGCCCGGGAGGACCGTACGGTGGGCATGGCCGTGATGCAGTTGAAGGACATGTCCTCTAGGGGCAGCGTGGCGTGCTGGCTCCCCCTGGGGAAACGCGTGCACATGGACGAGACGGGCCTCACCGTCCTCCGAATCCTGTCCCAGCGCAACAACGACGACGTGGCAAAGGAGTTCGTCAAGCTCAAGTCAGACCAGCGTTCTCCCGAGGAAGGCCGAGGCTGAGAGGGCAAAGTCTTTATTCGATCAGCACCACCTACAGGCTTGGAAGTCCTTCTGCAGACTGACTGCAAGCCAAACCACTTGCCCTGATGTTGTAGTGTTGGACAAACACAGAGAAACAGTTCTTTACTACAATACTGTACATACATCTCATTGAAGAAGACGTGATACCATCTACAGGCATTGCCCTGATTGTCTTGAAAGCACCGATGTGTTTATTATGAATATGACTAATTATCTTGTAAAAATGCATAGATATAATCGTAAACACAGCAAACCCCACAACACTGACCAACATTCTACAACACATCCACACACACACACACACAGAGAGTTTAAGTCATAGAGTATATAGAGTACCCTTGTTCTCTCCCTCTCTCTATTTCCCATAGCATAGGCCATGTCTTAGTGCTCTCCAATCACACATTTGAACTAGAATCTGCCAATCTCCACTAGTTTCATGCAGCGGTATCTAAAAGCTCCGGGAGATGAAGTTCTTGTAGCTTTGAAAGTCTTGACGTATCTTCTATGACATTAACTCCACGATCCCTTCCTTTGTCTAGACTAATGCCAATGGATCAATCCATGATGTTATGCCAAGTCAAGCCCTAAGCACAAGTCAACAGGACCAACTGTGAACAGCAGACCATCAGGCTTTTAGGCCTCACACATTCCAAAGAGTCAGGTTTACACACACTGGTTTATGATACTATTTCCATGGGTTGTCCACCATAGGCTGAATTCTGGATCTTCTCTAATTCCGACATGGAGTATCTATAGCAGAGCAGGCTTGACAAATTATAAATGTAAATGTTTACAAGTATTAATTTGAGATATTATCAGTGAATTTATGGTATATTTAAAGACTATATGAAGACGTTGCACTTGGAAGAGAGTGTCCCTGTCTGTCTGTCTGTCTGTTTGTCTACCCTGTTACAGAGCCTGCTGCCTGAAACCCTCTAATGCCTTGTCCTGTCAAACCTGTTGTCTGTCTTCAGTACATAGTGAGAGCAACCTGATGAAGACAAGCCTCGGAGCTCTGTGGTTCATCAGCACGTGTGTGGGTGTATGTTCAAGAGAAGGAGATGAATGAGTGTGTATACAGGTGTGCTATCTTAATTTGAACAGTTTCTCAGGAAATGTGAATTACTATGTGGATTATAATTAATGGACATTTTTGTAGGGGTTTCTAAATGTTTAGTTAGGATAATTCAAGTCTGACATTTTAAAGTGGAAATGACAAACATTAGAAGCATTTTTAATCCTTGAATATATTACAATTTGCATTTGCTGCAGAGCCGGGAAAAAATTCTGCGACAACAGAGTGATCAAATTAAGATAGTACATCTGTATACTGTTTGTGTGTTATATTGTTACAATGTTGACCTTGTGTAGACACCAGTGTTGCCTGTTTGTGTAAATGTGTAAATCACAGAAAGCCATCAAGAACATAGAACGCATTATAGTGGAAGAACACATAGTCTATAGTATATTTAGATTATTTGAGAATTTCCTAAGTGTCTTTTACTTGGTGGAATGCAAGTCAAATTTTTTGGGTGAAGGTTTATTGCTTGTTTGATCAGAAACATTTAGTGGGCTGTACAGTACAGAGTATAAACAGAGCTCCATTAGTTTGCCTTGGAAAACAGCCACCTCCTCTCCTTTAACCTCTCTGATCAACATGTGTCAGCGTGGAAGAGAGCAGTTAGAGACAAAACACTGAGACATTTCTTACTGCTTGTGTTGCCATAGCAACCTCTTGTCAAATGAAGATGTCAGGCCACGGGTGACCCCCACGGTCTCTTTTTTTTTGTCTTTCTTCCCCTCTGCTGGGGGAAGCACACATGACCTATAACCTTTTACCTAGAATGGCCAGGCTGTCTGGTCCTGGTTCTGAGCACACAGGGTCTGTCCACAAGGGCTATAGTACGGAACTGCTCCTGCCTGCCCTCTTCAATGGTGAAACCTGCCATAGATATGTGACTGAGATAGCTATGTGGGGGGAAATCGCATAACATCCATGGCTCTCACATTTAAAAGAAGCACATAGAAAGCATGCAAAGGCTAGTAAGCACAAGGAAGGGTAGTAAACACAGGGAAAGTAGTAAACACAGGGTAGGGTAGTAAACACAGGGTAGGGTAGTAAACACAGGGTAGGGTAGTAAACACAGGGTAGGCTAGTAAGCACAAGGAAGGGTAGTAAACACAGGGTAGAGTAGTAAGCACAGGGAAGGGTAGTAAACACAGGGTAGGTTAGTAAGCACAGGGTAGGTTAGTAAGCACAGGGAAGGGTAGTAAGCACAGGGAAGGGTAGTAAGCACAGGGAAGGGTAGTAAGCACAGGGAAGGGTAGTAAGCACAGGGAAGGGTAGTAAGCACAGGGAAGGGTGGTAAGCACAGGGAAGGGTAGTAAACACAGGGAAGGGTAGTAAGCACAGGGAAGGGTAGTAAGCACAGGGAAGGGTAGTAAGCACAGGGAAGGGTAGTAAACACAGGGTAGGGTGGTAAACACAGGGAAGGGTAGTAAACACAGGGAAGGGTAGTAACCACAGGGAAGGGTAGTAACCACAGGGAAGGGTAGTAAACACAGGGAAGGGTAGTAAATACAGGGAAGGGTAGTAAACACAGGGTAGGGTAGTAAACACAGGGAAGGGTAGTAAGCACAGGGAAGGGTAGTAAGCACAGGGAAGGGTAGTAAGCACAGGGAAGGGTAGTAAACACAGGGAAGGGTAGTAAACACGGGGAAGGGTAGTAAGCACAGGGAAGGGTAGTAAGCACAGGGAAGGGTAGTAAGCACAGGGAAGGATAGTAAGCACAGGGAAGGGTAGTAAACACAGGGAAGGGTAGTAAACACAGGGAAGGGTAGTAAACACAGGGAAGGGTAGTAAACACAGGGAAGGGTAGTAAGCACAGGGAAGGGTAGTAAGCACAGGGAAGGGTAGTAAACACAGGGAAGGGTAGTAAACACAGGGAAGGGTAGTAAGCACAGGGAAGGGTAGTAAGCACAGGGAAGGGTAGTAAGCACAGGGAAGGGTAGTAAGCACAGGGAAGGGTAGTAAGCACAGGGTACCTACAGGGTATTGGTGGTGTTGTAGCTCATAGTGCATGCATGGTACTCAGACTGTAACCATACTGTATCTAGTGCCATTCCAGGACCAAAGGTCCCAACTTTCACCCCTTTATCATTGATTAAAGATCCTGGAGGTTGAGCCTGCAGGATAGGATCGTATGTAATTCCTGTGATGTCAAAACTGGATTATATTAAGACTGTCAATGGAATGACAGGTCTCTCCCCACTCCCTCCCCTCCACAGCCCACTACACTGCCTCCCCTCTCTCCCCTCCACAGCCCACTACACTGCCTCCCATCTCTCCCCTCCACAGCCCACTACACTGCCTCCCATCTCTCCCCTCCACATCCCACTACACTGCCTCCCATCTCTCCCCTCCCCAGCCTCCCATCTCTCCCCTCCACAGCCTCCCCTCTCTCCCCTCCACATCCCGCTACACTGCCTCCCCTCTCTCCCCTTCACAGCCCACTACACTGCCTCCCATCTCTCCCCTCCACAGCCCACTACACTGCCTCCCATCTCTCCCCTCCACAGCCCACTACACTGCCTCCCCTCTATCCCCTCCACAGCCCACTACACTGCCTCTCCTCTCTCCCCTCCACAGCCCACTACACTGCCTCCCGTCTCTCCCCTCCACAGCCCACTACACTGCCTCCCATCTCTCCCCTCTACAGCCCACTACACTGCCTCCCGTCTCTCCCCTCCACAGCCCACTACACTGCCTCTCCTCTACAGCCCACTACACTGCCTCCCCTCTCTCCCCTCCACAGCCCACTACACTGCCTCCCATCTCTCCCCTCCACAGCCCACTACACTGCCTCTCCTCTCTCCCCTCCACAGCCCACTACACTGCCTCCCGTCTCTCCCCTCCACAGCCCACTACACTGCCTCCCGTCTCTCCCCTCCACAGCCCACTACACTGCCTCCCGTCTCTCCCCTCCACAGCCCACTACACTGCCTCTCCTCTCTCCCCTCTACAGCCCACTACACTGCCTCCCGTCTCTCCCCTCCACAGCCCACTACACTGCCTCCCGTCTCTCCCCTCCACAGCCCACTACACTGCCTCCCGTCTCTCCCCTCCACAGCCCACTACACTGCCTCCCATCTCTCCCCTCCACAGCCCACTACACTGCCTCTCCTCTCTCCCCTCCACAGCCCACTACACTGCCTCTCCTCTCTCCCCTCCACAGCCCACTATACTGCCTCCCATCTCTCCCCTCTACATCCCACTACACTGCCTCCCGTCTCTCCCCTCCACAGCCCACTACACTGCCTCCCCTCTCTCCCCTCTACAGCCCACTACACTGCCTCCCCTGTACATCCCACTACACTGCCTCCCGTCTCTCCCCTCTACAGCCCACTACACTGCCTCTCCTCTACAGCCCACTACACTGCCTCTCCTCTACATCCCACTACACTGCCTCTCCTCTACATCCCACTACACTGCCTCCCCTCTACAGCCCACTACACTGCCTCCCCTCTACAGCCCACTACACTGCCTCCCCTCTACAGCCCACTACACTGCCTCCCCTCTACAGCCCACTACACTGCCTCCCCTCTACATCCCACTACACTGCCTCCCCTCCACAGCCCACTACACTACCTCTCCCCTCTACAGCCCACTACACTGCCTCTCCTCTACAGCCCACTACACTGCCTCTCCTCTTCATCCCACTACACTGCCTCCCCTTTACATCCCACTACACTGCCTCCCCTCTACAGCCCACTACACTGCCTCCCCTGGGTTCTGGTCCATCTGCCCCAGGTATCAGACAGGGCATCAGTGACTCTGCTCAGAACCTGTGTAAGTAGCTGCACTTGCCAATTACAACTTACTCTGGTGGTCCAGCTCCAGAAAGCACTGCATATAGTATCACCAATTTTTATATGTGGCTCCCATATTTAAACGTGTGTACAATTTGACTCTATGCATCTAATCAGTACCGTTTCTAAGTAGATCAGTCGGTTTTGAGCAGTCCTATAATGTTTACATTGTGAGTTATCAGCACAAAGTGTTTTTGTGGAGTGGTGTAAATGTTGTTTTGAAACGGGCCAGGTTCTGGGGCAGTAGCTAGTAGTGACTAAATAACATGGAGAGCAGTGTCAACAGACTCAGCATAGAGAGGATCAACAACAGACACTGTATATTGTCATTGTAAATAGTACTTCTGTACCAAACATATATGGTTATATATCTATAGAAATACATACACTGAATGAAGTGAAGCTGCTGCTACTTAGTCATCTTGAATCCTGCTGTGGCTGGGTAGTGGATGGACATCCATTTGAACTTTGAACTCCAATGGGAGATGGAATAGGAGTCTATAGGCTACGAATACACAGCCTCAGACTATTGCGTTGTCACTACATTAACGTACAGGTATAGCAACTGTAGCAAGGAATGCAAATGGCACAATATCTTATTTATTGCTGTTGACAATGATACCGAGGCCATTTTCTTTCAGACAGACGTTCGGTGTCTGTGCTTTGAGGTAAAAAAGGAAATCTCACCCTTTCAGGTTGGCATGTATGTAGTACAGACAGGCACAGAGGCATGATACAGATATATAGAAGAAGCACAATGATAACCAGACAGGCACGCATGTACTGTCCCTGACACGCCCACACAGGCAGACACATTGGCCGTGTTCAAGAGCAACGATTGATCTACAAGTAATAATGAGTAGTTCATTAGGATGAGGCGATTTGTAGATCAGTCAGTCTGCAGTCACCGACTGCAATGTAGTCAATCTTGAACACGATCCCAATGTGATGCCAGCCTGTACATAGGAAGCAGTGCATGATGGGGGGAAAAAACGTCTTTCTTGTGCACGCACGCGTTTATTTGACGTTATATTTTCCAATTGTTGTCTTCATTTATTTTGATATTTGAGTATTATTTTGTATTTTTCAGAGGTTTGTGAATATATAAATATGTATTACTGATGATGTGTAGTGGTACAAAGTACTCGCATGAGATCATTTGTTTTATACTGAAGATGTTTCTAATTTTTGTATTTATTCTGGTTGTTCTTCTTGAGGGTCGAGGTGGGGGGACGGCAGCGTTGCTGTGTTTCTGATTCCAATAAAATGTTAGACAAAATCTGAACTCTTTTTCATAGTCTTCATTCTGGGTCAGACATTAAGTTTAAATGATTGATCACAGTGAAAAACATGTTAAGTTTACATTATACAATTATACATTCTGATATCTGGAACTTATTTACCAATTAAACAATATATTAAGCACACACTTCCAACGTACAACGTGTCCCAGTGGAAAACGACACATGGGTAGGCACTGAAGTATGTGGGATGCATCAAATAGGGAAATGTCAATCAGCAGACAGGCAATACTGTAATCTTAGTACAGATAAGGAAATCTATGTGTCTAAAATCCATATTCTGGAACAGATGAGAAAGAATCCATGTGGCCATTCTAACAGCACAATAACCCTCGCAGGAAGAGTAGCAGTAAGAGTCCTATACTTGTGCTACTGAAAGAATGCCTGATACAGAATACTTATGACTGATCAAAAATGACATGTATTATTCACTTAGAATGACTTTGATATACTGTATAGCCTGCAGGAAAAAGACCAGAGGTAGCAGTACCAACACTTCAAGAGTGTAATCCACAGTGAATAACTACTGCTTCCTCTAAGGCCGTCGTAGGAAGGAGATTTTGAGGGAGTCTGGGATGTCCAGCTGGTCAGCGCGGACAGGCGGGGGCAGCAGGTAGGGGAAGGTGACGGGGAACACACGCCGTACATCCATCAGCAGCTGTGGAGGCTGACCGCCTAAACGCTCCTTCAGCAGACCCTGATGGATGAGAGGAAATGATGACCGTAACACAACCACACTACTGGTAATACAACCACACTACTGGTAACACAACCACACTACTGGTAACCAGACCACACTACTGGTAATACAACCACACTACTGGTAACACAACCACACTACTGGTAACCAGACCACACTACTGGTAACACAACCGCACAACTGGTAACCAGACCACACTACTGGTAACACAACCACACTACTGGTAACTAGGCCACACTACCGATAACACAACTGCACTACTGGTAACCAGACCTCACTACTGGTAACACAACTGCACTACTGGTAACCAGACCACACTACTGGTAACACAACCACACTACTGGTAACCAGACCACACTACTAGTAACACAACCACACTACTGGTAACCAGACCACAGGACTGGTAACCAGACCACACTACTGGTAACCAGCCCGCACTACTGGTAACCAGCCCACACTACTGGTAACACAACCGCACTACTGGTAACCAGACCACACTACTGGTAACCAGACCACACTACTGGTAACCAGACCACACTACTGGTAACCAGACCACACTGCTGGTAACACAACCACACTACTGGCAACCAGACCACACTGCTGGTAACACAACCACACTACTGGTAACACAACCACAATACTGGTAACCAGACGACACTACTGGTAACCAGACCAAACTACTGGTAACCAGACCACACTACTGGTAACACAACAGCACTACTGGTAACCAGACCACACTACTGGTAACCAGACCACACTACTGGTAACACAACCGCACTACTGGTAACCAGACCACACTACTGGTAACACAACCACACTACTGGTAACACAACCACACTACTGATAACCAGGCCACCCTACTGGTAACCAGACCACACTACTGGTAACCAGACCACACTACTGGTAACACAACCACACTACTGGTAACAAGACCGCACTACTGGTAACACAACCACACTACTGGTAACACAACCACACTACTGGTAACCAGACCACCCTACTGGTAATACAACCGCAATACTGGTAACCAGACCACACTACTGCTAACACAACTGCACTACTGGTAAACAGACCACACTACTGGTAACACAACCGCACTACTGGTAACCAGCCCACACTACTGGTAACCAGACCACACTACTGGTAACACAATTGCACTACTGGTAACCAGACCACACTACTGGTAACACAACCACACTACTGGTAACCAGACCACACTACTGGTAACACAACCACACTACTGGTAACCAGACCACACTACTGGTAACACAACCACACTACTCGTAACCAAACCCATCTACTGGTAACCAGACCACACTACTGGTAACACAACCACACTACTGGTAACACAACCACACTACTGGTAACCAGACCACTCTACTGGTGACACAACTGCACTACTGGTAACCAGCCCACACTACTGGTAACCAGCCCACACTACTGGTAACCAGGCCACACTACTGGTAACCAGACCGCACTACTGGTAACACTACTGCACTTCTGGTAACCAGACCACACTACTGGTAACACAACCGCACAACTGGTAACCAGACCACACTACTGGTAACACAACCACACTACCGATAACACAACTGCACTACTGGTAACCAGACCTCACTACTGGTAACACAACTGCACTACTGGTAACCAGACCACACTACTGGTAACACAACCACACTACTGGTAACCAGACCACACTACTAGTAACACAACCACACTACTGGTAACCAGACCACACGACTGGTAACCAGACCACACTACTGGTAACCAGCCCGCACTACTGGTAACCAGCCCACACTACTGGTAACACAACCGCACTACTGGTAACCAGACCACACTACTGGTAACCAGACCACACTACTGGTAACCAGACCTCACTACTGGTAACCAGACCACACTACTGGTAACCAGACCACACTACTGGTAACCAGACCACACTACTGGTAACCAGACCACACTACTGGTAACCAGACCACACTACTGGTAATACAACCGCACTACTGGTAACACAACCACACTACTGGTAACCAGACCACACCACAACCCTAGTGAAGACAGTCAGTATATGGACATCAGACAGCCTGTGAGAGTGTAAAGAGGACTGTCACAACAGTCACAACTGCCACACAATAATTATCACAGAATTTTCACAGTAAATGATTGTAATGTTTATGTGTCAATTAATCCCATAAGGGATGGGTTGCCAACTGGTGATTTGACACAAAAATAAAATGTCATTCATTCAGTTGAAAATTCAATATGCCATGTTATGAGAAGTTTACATTACTGTTGTGTGTATTACGATACTGTACCTGCACTGTGCGGATAAAATTGAGTGTCACCCTCTCCTCTAGGTCACTGTGAGGGGTGTACAAGGTCAGAATCTTCACAATCTGGAACAGAGACACAGTTAGCCCTGCAAGGATGTGTACATAGACATATACTGTATAAAAATAATATGGTTTTCTAGTTAAGGAAATAATGTTCACAGAATCATATTGGTTTTATTCTATTTAAATAATATCTACAACACTTTGAACATTTCACCCTGCCAATACCAGTTTAAAAACCACTAGTGTAGTAATAGTGATAAGGGCGCCACCTGCTGGGTAGACAGGGCAGTGCAGGTGTGAACGAGGGCCTGTGCGTCAGCGTCTGTCTTCTTGCCCACTTGCAGGAGCTGAGCGGCCTGGATGAGAGGCTCCAACAGGGCCACAGCTCCCCCTGCCTGCAGCCCACGGGTCCGCAACCACTCCTCCAGCAGACTCACATTATACCTGGCAGAACCCAGCAGAACAAAAAGAATGGGAGTCAGGTCCAAAAGTCACCTGGTACTCTACTTGCAAACTGTCCCCTTTGGAAACCAACTCTAGTGGCTCTATTCAATGCTGAAGCGTTACAGATTGCACAATAGAAATATAAAGGTCATTTCCGTTTGGTATGACATACACAGCGTTTACTGTGAATGCAGTCTAAGCCAACGCGGGGCGAGAACATTGCCTTTAAATTTCAATTGGGCTTTAGTGCCGAACTTCCACAATACAGATTGAATAGAGCCCTAGCTTTATATTAGACATCTGGCTGAATATCTTTTACTGAAACGTGTCCCTGCTCAGGCCCTGTGTGTGTATGTGTGTTTCTGTCCTCTGACCGTATCTGCAAGCCGCGGCTCCAGCTACACATGTCCTTGCGTAGCAGCAGGCTGTTGAGGGCAGAGGCAGAAAGGAGGTGGGTGAGCTGACGGAAGGCCTGCTCCATCAGGGTGGGGGGTAGGGCCTGGCGGGACAGGGACGTGTGGAGGGCACCCAGCTCCCTCAGCACTGCAGCCATACTAGGGGTCTCCCCTGCATTCCTCTCTACGGCCCTGGGATCAGACCCCGCACGCTTCCTAAAGTTCCCCAGCTTCACCCCCGACCCAGACAGTCCTGGGATCATCTCACTCTCCAGCATGGCAGGAACTGTGGAGGGATTGAGTGGGTCAGGGGAACAGGAGCTACTGTTGAAGGGTTACGTAGTGGAATGAAAGCAAACTATGATAAAACATTTAGTCGACTGGTTGGGTTGGTTTTGATATTGTTCTGGAGTTGGTCAGTCCTACCAATGATGGGCTGCAGGCGGGTTTCTGAGATGGACAGGAGCTGCTGATAGGCCTGGATACAGAGGGCACTCAGAGCACGGTTTAACTCACTCAGGTCAGAGGTCAACGGAACCAAATCCTCATCCTAGAGACCAAGCACAAAAATTGTCTGTCAATCACATGTTGAAGTATGTATGTAATGGCTGTTGTTGCCATGAACTCAATAACTAGGGGTGTATTTCCCCGGTCAGCTTAAATGTCCATGAATAACTCCTGACATTATTTAGTGGTAATAACTCCTGACATTATTTAGTGATAATAACTCCTGACATTATTTAGTGATAATAACTCCTGACATTATTTAGTGATAATAACTCCTGACATTATTTTGTGATAATAACTCCTGACATTATTTTGTGATAATAACTCCTGACATTATTTAGTGATAATAACTCCTGACATTATTTAGTGATAATAACTCCTGACATTATTTAGTGATAATAACTCCTGACATTATTTAGTGATAATAACTCCTGATATTATTTAGTGATAATAACTCCTGACATTATTTATTGATAATAACTCCTGACATTATTTAGTGATAATAACTCCTCACATTATTTAGTGATAATAACTCCTGACATTATTTAGTGATAATAACTCCTGACATTATTTAGTGATAATAACTCCTGACATTATTTAGTGATAATAACTCCTGACATTATTTAGTGGTAATAACTCCTGACATGATTTAGTGATAATAACTCCTGACATTATTTAGTGATAATAACTCCTGATATTATTTAGTGATAATAACTCCTGACATTATTTAGTGATAATAACTCCTGACATTATTTAGTGATAATAACTCCTGATATTATTTAGTGATAATAACTCCTGATATTATTTAGTGATAATAACTCCTGACATTATTTAGTGATAATAACTCCTGACATTATTTAGTGATAATAACTCCTAACATTATTTTGTGATAATAACTCCTGACATTATTTAGTGATAATAACTCCTGACATTATTTAGTGATAATAACATATGACATTATTTAGTGATAATAACTCCTGATATTATTTAGTGATAATAACTCCTGACATTATTTAGTGATAATAACTCCTGACATTATTTAGTGATAATAACTCCTGATATTATTTTGTGATAATAACTCATTCCTTTTGCACACAATGTATATAGACTCTATTTTCTTTTTTTCTACTGTGTTATTGACTTGTTAATTGTTTACTCTATGTGTAAGTCTGTGTTGTCTGTTCACACTGCTATGCTTTATCTTGGCCAGGTCGCAGTTGCAAATGAGAACTTGTTCTCAACTAGCCTACCTGGTTAAATAAAGGTGAAATAAATAAATTTAAAATAAATCATTTAGTGATAATAACATGTGACATTATTTAGTGATAATAACATATGACATTATTTAGTGATAATAACATGACATTATTTAGTGATAATAACATGACATTATTTAGTGATAATAACTCCTGACATTATTTAGTGATAATAACATGACATTATTTAGTGATAATAACATGACATTATTTAGTGATAATAACATATGACATTATTTAGTGATAATAACATATGACATTAGTTAGTGATAATAACATGACATTGGTAACATTTTGATGAGAGGTGTCGATGCCTTACCTGTTTGGAGTGCTGGGTCAGTAGGTCATTGAGAAGGCAGGCATTTTTCAGCCACAGTGCTGTCATGTCCACATCATTACAGTGTTTCTGATAGGAGGGGAAAACAAAGACACAACAAATGAATAAGAAACAGACCTGTAAGAGAGCCATGATTGAAAAGCAGAGAAGTGTATGTGTGTGTGTGCGTGTGTGCGTACGTGCGTGTGTGCGTGCGTGCATGCCAGCGTGCATGCGTGTGCGTGCGGGTATGTGTGTGCGTGCGTGTATGTGTGTGCGTGCGTGTGCGCTCACTTTCAGAGCCCCCTTCATGGCAGTGACAGCAGCAGTACAGAGAGAGCGGGCACGGATTTCGTCTCCGCTACAGTCTGCCTGGCGTACACACAGGAACAGCACACTAGCAGCCAGGCCAGGGGACAGGGAGAGGGCACTGTCCACCCTCACGTCTGGAACAAGCACAGAGGTTTGAGGGCACATTCACTAATTATACAGATGGAGCTAGGGTTAGGGGTCCTACCTGTGATGAGGGTCTTCATGAGCTTGGCCTCATCCCTCTTCCTACACTCCAGCAGCCCTGTGACAGTCCCAGCTTTGGCATGGAGGGCAGAGGAATCCTCTGTGGACTGGGAAAGCACTGGACCTAGGGGGACGAGCAAACAAGTATGATCGATATCGATGTGTCCCTCCACACATTTATTTTGTAGACATTTCGGTCAAGACATTTTTCAAGTATGTAGTTACAGTGCCTTGCGAAAGTATTCGGCCCCCTTGAACTTTGCGACCTTTTGCCACATTTCAGGCTTCAAACATAAAGATATAAAACTGTATTTTTTTGTGAAGAATCAACAACAAGTGGGACACAATCATGAAGTGGAACGATTTATTGGATATTTCAAACTTTTTTAACAAATCAAAAACTGAACAATTGGGCGTGCAAAATTATTCAGCCCCTTTACTTTCAGTGCAGCAAACTCTCTCCAGAAGTTCAGTGAGGATCTCTGAGTGATCCAATGTTGACCTAAATGACTAATGATGATAAATACAATCCACCTGTGTGTAATCAAGTATCTGTATAAATGCACCTGCACTGTGATAGTCTCAGAGGTCCGTTAAAAGCGCAGAGAGCATCATGAAGAACAAGGAACACACCAGGCAGGTCCGAGATACTGTTGTGAAGAAGTTTAAAGCCGGATTTGGATACAAAAAGATTTCCCAAGCTTTAAACATCCCAAGGAGCACTGTGCAAGCGATAATATTGAAATGGAAGGAGTATCAGACCACTGCAAATCTACCAAGACCTGGCCGTCCCTCTAAACTTTCAGCTCATACAAGGAGAAGACTGATCAGAGATGCAGCCAAGAGGCACATGATCACTCTGGATGAACTGCAGAGATCTACAGCTGAGGTGGGAGACTCTGTCCATAGGACAACAATCAGTCGTATATTGCACAAATCTGGCCTTTATGGAAGAGTGGCAAGAAGAAAGCCATTTCTTAAAGATATCCATAAAAAGTGTTGTTTAAAGTTTGCCACAAGCCACCTGGGAGACACACCAAACATGTGGAAGAAGGTGCTCTGGTCAGATGAAACCAAAATTGA
Source organism: Oncorhynchus kisutch (assembly GCF_002021735.2). Lineage (NCBI taxonomy): Eukaryota > Metazoa > Chordata > Actinopteri > Salmoniformes > Salmonidae > Oncorhynchus > Oncorhynchus kisutch. Next base: position 36,178,814 of record NC_034186.2, on the reverse strand, counting down.
ACTTTTTGGCAACAATGCAAAACGTTATGTTTGGCGTAAAAGCAACACAGCTCATCACCCTGAACACACCATCCCCACTGTCAAACATGGTGGTGGCAGCATCATGGTTTGGGCCTGCTTTTCTTCAGCAGGGACAGGGAAGCTGGTTCAAATGGATGGGAAGATGGATGGAGCCAAATACAGGACCATTCTGGAAGAAAACCTGATGGAGTCTGCAAAAGACCTGAGACTGGGACGGAGATTTGTCTTCCAACAAGACAATGATCCAAAACATAGAGCAAAATCTACAATGGAATGGTTCAAAAATAAACACATCCAGGTGTTAGAATGGCCAAGTCAAAGTCCAGACCTGAATCCAATCGAGAATCTGTGGAAAGAACTGAAAACTGCTGTTCACAAATGCTCTCCATCCAACCTCACTGAGCTCGAGCTGTTTTGCAAGGAGGAATGGGAAAAAATTTCAGTCTCTCGATGTGCAAAACTGATAGAGACATACCCCAAGCGACTTACAGCTGTAATCGCAGCAAAAGGTGGCGCTACAAAGTATTACCTTAAGGGGGCTGAATAATTTTGCACGCCCAATTTTTCAGTTTTTGATTTGTTAAAAAAGTTTGAAATATCCAATAAATGTCGTTCCACTTCATGATTGTGTCCCACTTGTTGTTGATTCTTCACAAAAAAATACAGTTTTATATCTTTATGTTTGAAGCCTGAAATGTGGCAAAAGGTCGCAAAGTTCAAGGGGGCCGAATACTTTCGCAAGGCACTGTATGTGTTGTCCAGACCTGTCTGTGCCAGTAGTCTTCTGAGGGTGACTGTGTGTCTCAGCTCCTTCAGTTCTCTCCTCAGTCTGCAGACCTCCTGCTCCCTGGCTTCCACCAGTTCCACCAGGTACTGAACATTGAGCACACATGCAGGGCCATTATGACACGTTTACAGAGGTGAAGCTCAAAGTAACAGGATCTGCACTGTAGTCCACCTGACGAGACCGCTCATACGAGACCCTACCTGCTGGTCTGCAGAGGGGGAGGGATCAGAGCACGTCCGTTTAGCCTCCAGCTCCGCCTCCTCCTGAGAGCGCTGGCTACGCAGCTGGTTCTCCAAGAACCTGACAGTTACACACAGACAGGGGGTAGAATATATGTGTATTCTTTAAATGATAAAATATAACGATATTGCTGTGAACGTATTGATCAGGGAATAGGGACTGACTTGTTGGCCACTCGTACAGCATCATAGGCGTGCCACAGGTCTTCTCCGGTCATCTTCCCGGCTGAGTCTTTAGCCACACCCATATTCTCCATCAAAGTGTCCTGGGTAAAGAACAGAGCACAGTCTCAGCCACAGGAGCCATATTGATTGATTGACAAGTAGAACTGAACCACACATCTCCTACTGATTCCCCGTTAGGGAGCCATCCAGAGGGAGGGAGGGCATCTCACCATGAGTGTGTCAGAGCTAAGCCAGGCCCTCCTCTCTGCGGTGGGGGACGTCACACTAACCCTCCTCACCTCCTCCGGAGAGGGGAAGGGAGGGAGGCCGAAGAAGGAAGGTTTGGCTGGGAAGGTAGGGGGCCCGGAAAAGGGCGGCGACATTGGGGAAGGAGATGGGGGCTCCATGATCAGGCTTTGATTTGAATCTGTCCGTCTGTAGCCCTTAGAGTGCTGCATCGGTAACACAGAGAAATATCATATTTTTCAGCGAGGTTGAATATTATAACCTGGGTATCTCTCAACAATGCTACATTGATACGTCACATAGGCAAAACAGAAAGGCCGGCACCCAGGCTAGTGGAATATGGAGTTTAATATAATGTGTGAGTACCTCAGTGAGCATGCTCATTTCCCGTAGGTTTTCGTATCTCTGCTCCAGCCTGGTGAACTCTCTGAGCAGACCCTGGTACTTCCTCCTCTCTTCATCCAGCTCTGCTGTCAGAGCTTTACCTTCCTGGGCCACAGCCTGTACTACACTCTCTGGATGCACAGACATAAAACATAGGATTCAAAGTAAATTGAGAGAGACGCACTGAAAACAGATACCTGTTATGAATAGACCTACCCTCCTGAGCTGTCTCCTGCTCCAGTAATCGAGTGGTCAGATCCTCCTTCTCTTTCCCCAAACAGTCCCTCTCAACCCGCAGGGCCTGCACCTCCTGTAAACAGAGAAAGAAGAGAGATCTTAAATACCACTATCCTGCAGAAAAACATAAGAGCTGTTTCGGATCCATTAGGACCAACAAGACCTACCTGTGTGAGTCGTAGGATCTCCTGGGCTGCTTTCTCCTCTGCCCTCCTCCTCTCCTCCGTCTCCTCATCTGTGATGGCGGTGCTGGGCTGAGACTGCTGAGTCTGGAGCTGGGTCTCTAACTGGTACTCCAGCTTAACTAGCGCCCCCCGCAGGGTGTCCAGCTCAGTGTTGTGGGCCTTACGCTCCGCCTGGAGGGTCTCTCTCAGAGCACCGCTCTCCCTGGCCTGGACACACACACATAAACACACACATAAACACGCACATACACACACATAAACACACACATAAACACACACATAAACACACACATACATAAACACACACATACATAAACACACACATACATAAACACACATACACACACACAAATACACATACACACACGAACATAAACACACACACACATAAACACACACATACATAAACACACACGTAAACACACACAAACACACACACACATAAACACATACATAAACCCAAATAAACACACACATACACACACACACATTAACACACACATACACACACACATAAACCCACACAACACACGCACACACACATATAAACACACACACAAAACACACATAAACCCACACAAACACACACACACATAAACATACACACACACAAACACACAAACACACACATAAACACACACAAACACACACATAAACCCACACAAACACACACACATACACACACACACACACACACACACATAAACACATACATAAACCCACATAAACACACACATACACACACACACACACACACACACACACACATAAACACACACAAACACACACATAAACCCACACATACACACACACATAAACCCACACAAACACACACACACACATATAAACACACACACAAATACACACATAAAACCCACATAAACCCACACAAACACACACACACATAAACACATACATAAACCCACATATACACACACACACACATGAACACATACATAACCCCACATAAACACACACACACACACACACACACACACACACACACACACACACACACACACACACACACACATAAACACACACATACACACACACATAAACCCACACAAACACACACACACACATATAAACACACACACAAATACACACATAAAACACACATAACCCACACAAACACACACACACATAAACACACACATAAACCCACACAAACACATACACACACACACACAAACACACACATAAACACACACATAAACCCACACAAACACACACACACATATAAACACACACACAAATACACACATAAAACACACATAACCCACACAAACACACACACACATAAACACACACATAAACCCACACAAACACATACACACACACACACAAACACACACATAAACACACACATAAACCCACACAAACACACACACATACACATAAACACATACATAAACCCACATAAACACACACATACACAAACACACATAAACACACACATACACACACATAAACACATACATAAACCCACATAAACACACACATACACACATGCATAAACCAACATAAACACACACACACACACACACACACACAAACACACATAAACACACACATAAACCCACACATACACATACACACACATAAACCCACACAAACACACACATACATACACACACACATACACACACACATAAACACACACATAAACCCACATAAGCACACACATAAAGGTTCACTTCTGTATTATTCATTTTGCACATTTATTTTTTCCACTCTGGATGTACCAAAACCTCTAAACAGTTCATTAAAATTCATCAGCCCCCTAGAAACACCTGGTCTCCTCTACCCATCCAAAACCACCCATCTTCTTCTAAGCCCACTCACCATCCCCTTCTCAGGATTCTCCACCCTTCTACACCTCTACACATCCCTTTCTCATCACCTTCCATGACACCAGCATCTCACCTTCTGGTCGGCCCTGAGCTGCAGCTGCATCAGTTTGACCTCCATGCCCTTGTTGAGTTCTCTGAACTTCTCCACCGAGCGAGCCTCTGCCTTCAGCTTCAGCAGCTCCCTCCTGGCAGCCCGCCGCCTCACACAACACTGCATCAACACTATGGCGGCCCTCACCCTCCTGTAAGCAAGGCGGGCCAGCCAGCCACGCACTGCAGACTGGAGCAACACCGCAGCCCGCTCTGCCACCACCTGGGGAGGGAGAGGATAGAAGGGATGCATTATATTATTGCACACAGTTATGATTACAGTTATGATTAAGGACACTGAGTGTACAAAACATTAGGAACACCTCCTCTTTCCATGACATAGACTGACAAGGTGAATCCAGGTGAAAGGTATGATCCCTTATTGATGTCACCTGTTGAATCCACTTCCATCAGTGTAGATGAAGGGGAGGAGATAAAGAAGGATTTTTAAGCCTTGAGGCAAGGATTGTGTGTGTGTGCCATTCAGAGGGTGTGGTAGTAGGTGCCAGTCAAGTAGTAGATAGTAGGTGTGTCAAGGACTGCAAAGCTGATGGGTTTTTGACGCTCAACAGTTTCCCGTGTGTATCAAGAATGGTCCACCGCCCAAAGGACATCCGATTAATTTAACACAACTGTTGGAAGCACTGGAGTCAACATGGGCCAGCATCTCTGTGGAATGAGAGAGAGTCCATGCCACCATGTATTGAGGCTGTTCTGAGGGCAAAAGGGGACGCAACTCAATATTAGGAAGGTGTTCCTGTACACTCAGTGTATCAGGATAGTCTAGAATCTGGATCTGATATTACTGAGGAATAGTTCCTGGGGCTGGAGCCCTGCCGTGACTTATCTCCGGAGGTTCAAGTTATCACATGTATGAAATGCATTTTATATTTAAGCTGTAAATAAAAACAGATGCACTGATAAAAAGATTCTGGGGCCTTCGTGCCAGCGTTTCCTCACCCGTCTGTATTGGCGTCGTGCCAGCGAGCCCCTGGTGAAAGCCTGGATGGTGACGGTGGCCTCGCGGATCATCAGAAACATCTGTCTTATCGCCACCATACGGTATGTCTTCTGGATGATCAGCGCTGCCTTGGTGTAGCGCAGAAGGTCTGCCAGCCTAGATCACACAGAACAGAACAGTCGCTTAAATAGTTGGACAAATGTAGGTAGCCTACTGCTGAGACACACTGTACTATATGACAGTATGTAGTGTAAAGCAGATTGACGTGCTGTTGGGTCACATAGTCAGTCATTCTGCTCTCACCGCCTAGCCAGGGCTCCTCTTATGTATCTCTGGATGGTGAGTGTTGCCCAGCGTGTCTTGATGTATCGCCTGCGGCCCAGCCAGCCTCTGACCCAGCTCTGAATGATCACCCCGGCCGCCCTCAGTCTCTCTGCCCTCAGCCTCTCCAGCAGAGCCACCTGCCCAGCACGGAAGAACACCTTGGTCTTCCCAAAGCAATACTGCTCCGGGTCTGGAATGAGCTCCGGCAGGGCCCTCTGGCACGACGCCTGGATCTGTTCCTGAGTCTGAACCCCACCCCCGCGCAGCAGCACCCGGTACCGGCTGAAGAACTCTGCATAGGTCCACCTGGAACCAAGATGGTGGAAGGAAGAGAGGGACACATTTTCACAGAGTGAGTACAAATACTCTTGAGATCTTTAATTGTGCGTTTTTCATAAATGTTGGTGGCTACAGGACAGATACAGTGTTCTGCATCGGTGAAATAACTATGCTACTATATATTCCTTTTCTGTGCATGTGATGGGTTTATCTGTGAATATTCCAGAGGTGAAGCTGATGTTAAATGTGCTGTGTACCTGGATGGGTAGCCTGCAGCACTGATGCGTATGGTCTCTAGCACCCCACAGGCTCGCAGCTGCTGGACGGCCCTTTTAGGGTCAAACCTGAGAGGGGAAATCTGCTTAACACGCTGCACACACACACACAACCCCCTACTGACAACATTGATATTATACACACAACGCAACACATAATACACACTGCACAGCCAACAAACACAGATAACATACTGTTTATAATACTACACACACACCTCTCTCCACATAATACACACATTATACACACTGTTTAACACACCGCACACACATGCCTCCCCCACCACAAACCGCACACACATGGCAGGAGCACAGGGGTCTGACTCACATAAAAGGCTCTTTGAGGTCATTGGGCTTAATACAGCGGATGTAGTGAGGGGTGGTGCTGTTCAGAGTGTCCATCAGCAGCTGCAGAGACTGACGAAACTGTGTGAAGAAACACACAAACTCACACTCCTGTACTACAGTCCATAGAACATACAACAACATGCAACGAGCCATGGATGAAGTAATACAGACATTATTACTTCAAACAAATACATTCTGTCTACTGTTAAAAGTTGGACACGAATGGTGTTGCTTGGCCACAGCAGGGGGAGGCATACAGTACCTGGAAGCCCACAGTGAGTTTGTGTTCCCGCTGAGCTCTCATCCCAGGGCCAGAGCGCAGACTGCCATTGGGCAGAGAGGACTTCCCCTCTGAGAGGGACAGACTGCCCCCTACTGGCTTCTGCTGGAACAGCTCAGACACCAGCTCAGACTGACGGAGAGACAGACAGGGTTACAGTATGTTAATAAGGCTTCATCTCTCCCTCTACTGTCCTCCATTTCACCCTAGGATCTTGATCTCAGCCTAGATTTCACCCCAGTCTGACAAAAGTGGACAGCTGAAATCTGGTTCCTCAGAGAGCCTCCCTAAAATTCCTCTACTCTTCAGATGCACTCAAAACTGACAGGGAGGTAAGAAAAGTGAGCCAAGACTTCTGACAGGGGAAGCTGCAGATCATCACTGTGTGAATGCAGATCATCAGAGTTGTAATTTAAAACATTGACAGGTGATACCTGACTGGCTCTTAGGATGTTGATGGGTTCCTCAAAAACTGTATCCCGGTTCTTGTCTAAAAACCCATCACATTCATATTGGACCTGACAAACAAAATAAAAAAGTTTAAGTCAAATACTTTACAGCAACCAGCAAATTCTGCAAACAGGTCAAACTGAGGCATCTAATATACTCTGGCTAATATAACTAGCTCACCATGTCAGCAAAGTGCAGGATGATGAAGGCAGTGTTGGACATTCGAGGTTTGCGGAAGTGTGGACTGGGGTTGTTACTCTGATGCTGATCATACAGCTTCCTAGCCCAGCTCTCCTCTGAACCTTTGGGCATCTGATCAAGGAAACAGACACCATGGGAGGTAAGGTTTTTCTGGATCAATGTACATTTAGTAGTACATTTAGACTTTTAGTAGGAGAAAAACATTTCTGGCAGGACTTGCTTTTGTTTTATATATACATATATATTTTTTTTAATTGTTGGGGATCAAATCCATCACAAGGCGTTCATGGCTTGTCAGTGCACTCAGTAATGATTTAGATGCACAGCATATCCTGAGTACATGTACTTATTGTATTTCAAACCGGTTTGGACACATGAACACAAACCAGACACAACACAATGTGGTCTTGGTAGAAACCAGGACTGTGACTGACTGACCCTGCACTCCTCATCCAGCAGGTCGAGCAGGCCCAGCTGTCCCTCGATGAGAGCGATGCACGGCTGGTTATCACTGAACTCTATCCTGCTCCACGGCAGCTCCTCACGGACATACTCCTCCTGCTCCAACTGGAACACGTGCTGCATGAGTGAGGGGAGGAGAGGGAGAACAAGGGTTACCGAGGGGACATGAGGATAACAAGTTTATGGACACAGACTCACATTCATATTGATGTCCAACCCCCCACACACACTTGGTGACTCACCCTGTTGAATTGCTGCTGCAATTTCTCATTGGCGTAATTTATACAGAACTGTTCAAAACTGTTCCTTTCAAACGTCTCAAACCTGCCAAAGAGAAATGGACAAAAAGGGAAATCAACATGTTAATAATGTGTTGTTACTACAGTCATTACAGTAATTACAGCAACAACTTCATCTAAGGTGTGACCCCCTGCCCTTTCTACTCACCCATAGATGTCCAGCACCCCAATAAATGACTTGGGCTTCTCGCTCTGGGCTCGAAGGGCTGAGTTGAGCCGGGTCACTGTCCAGGTGAACAGCTGACCGTACACATGCTTGGCCAGGGCATCCCGGGCCTCTAGGGACTGCTGACCAGGCATGGGCTTGACCAGCATCTCTCCCCCTACTGTCAGCCTGCGGTGGCACAGCCAGTGGGCCATCTGGGTCCTCTCCACCCCCAGCAGCTTGGAGAACACCGACAGGGAACGCTCCTCCCCCTGGTTATGGAATATTTTAACAAATTATGTGAGAGTTTTAGGGAAATACTGAACAAAAATGTAAGAAAAAACTAAAAATCTTACATCAATGTAACTTCGATCACCACCTCTCCCACTGGCCTGGATGTTGACATTGCCCAGGTGCAGAACAGCTGCAAGGATCCTGAAGAGCTCCATCTGCTGGTCCGGAGGCACACCTGGAGGAGTACACACAACACCGGCATGTTCAAACTGCAAACCACTACAGTCAGAGTAAACATGTTAGCATAGACGTGTTTAATGTAGAAGCTGTATACCTAGAATGGTGAAAGCATTGCGAGTGCGCTCCAGATCTACTACATCATCAGTGCCTGGGATCTGCATGGAATCTTCCCCTCCTTGGTTTGTGTAGCGGAACGTTTCTGCACCACCTACAGAAACACACATCGAAACACGAAATGAACACATTCTGAAATACACGGCTAGACCCATTGAGGTTCATTTGTTCCCTGCTGTTGACGTTGTAATAAGTTCCTGAATACATAGTGGTCCAGTCTCACCCAGTTTGAGGACTCTCATCTCTGGCAGGTCTCTAGAAGCACACAGCTGGTAGAAGATGTGGTAGTTTCTCTCCTGTGACGCCTGGAAGACGACTCGAGACTTCTCCAGCAGGTACGTCCTCATGTTGGCCCCAATGATGTCCCCCTTCCGTCCGAAGCCGATCTCAATGTACTTCCCAAACCGGCTACTGTTGTCATTGCGTGTAGTCTTAGCATTCCCAATGGACTAAAGAGTAAAGGAAAGAATTACAAAGACGATACATTACACTGTTTTAGCTATTACCTTTACAACTGAATACTGATATAATACAGTACTCATTTTCTATATGCAAAATACATGCTTTTTCCAAAATCACACTCTTCAACAACAACAAAAAATGTGAGTGAACTGCATTGCAGGTTAAGAGAACTCATTCACCCACATGTCAGTACCTCCATGATGGGGTTAGAAGCCAGTACTCTCTCCTCCACACTGGTCTGCTGGGCTGCTCCCCCCACCACAGCAAAGTAGCGCATGGTGAACTTAGCAGAGACTGTTTTCCCTGCTCCAGATTCCCCACTGATTATAATGGACTGGTTCTTCTCCTCCCTGCACACATAGACAACTACCCTCTTAATAATCTTGTCATGTACAGAGCTATTTGTCACACAGGGCAACTAAAGAGATCCGATCAAAGGCTCTCTCGTGTCACTGCTATTTTGTCTGTATAGAGCTCTTTACAAAGAACAGCAACCCTGGCTCAACCCCCCCAAGGAGCAGGCAAAACGACAGTGTTTTGAGGTAACAAAGGGCATATAAAATGGAGCCCAAAGACTAGGGTGACCCCTGGCCCTTGACCTTTAACCCCTGACCTGGTCATGGTGCGGTAGGCCTCTTCTGCCACAGAGAAGATGTGAGGCTCCATGTCAGCCATGTCCTGCCCACTGTAGGCATCGATCACTTCCTCTCCATAGATGGGCAGCTGGTCATATGGGTTGAGGGCCACCAACACAATCCCTGGAATGAGCAGTTGGTGTGAATGACCAATGGTTTAAAGTACTTGAGTAAAAATACATTAAAGTATTATTTAAGTAGTTTTTCGGGGTATCTGTACTTTACTACCTATATTTTTGACAACTTTTACATTTAGTCCACTACATTGTATAATGTACTTTTTACTCCAGACATTTCCATGACAACCAAAAGTACTAGTTACATTTTGAATGCTTAGAATTACTGGAAAATGATCAAATTCAGACACGTATCAAGAGAACATCCCTGGTCACCCGTACTGCCTCTGATCTGGCGGACTCACTAAACACACATGCTTTGTTTGTAAATTATGTCTGAGTGTTGGAGTGTGCTCCTGGCTGTCCGTAAATTTAAAAAACAAGATCGGGCTGTTTGGTTTGCTTAATATTAGGAATTTGAAATGATTTAAACTTTTACTTTTGATACTTAAGTAGATTTTTACAATTACATTTACTTTAGATTATTTTGTATATTTATAACCAAATACTTTTAGACTTTCACTCAAGTAGTATTTTATTGGGCAATTTTCACTTTACTTTTACTCAAGTATGACTATTGGGTACTTTTTCCACCACTGTAAATGACAGTGTTATTAATCGAATAAAAGGAATCTGTAAGAATACAAGATATTATTATTTTTCCTGTGACTTTTTATATATCAAAACTACTTTGATTATTGTTTATGTCTGCAACATATCACAGCAATCACATAAGATGCATGTGTTCTCAGGTTAATGTTTATTTAGCATCTTATGGAGAACCAATTTGTATGAAGCCAAAGAGAGGAGGCCATGTCCCTGTGAACTTTACACCTAGTAAAGATTATGTGGCCATGAGGCCATAATCATAAAAGCAGGAGCACACAGGAGCGGCATATATGTCCACTGGCAAAACAGCATCTGAAGAAAGACCACCCTTGATCTCTTTCTGTCTCTCTCTCCATCTCTCACGACCTATTCCTCTTTCTGTCTCTCTGTTCCTTACCACAGTAGGTGTAGATGCTGCTGTAGTCCAGGAATCGGACTCTCAGGTTGTGTAGAACAGCAGGCTCGTGCAGGAAGCTGAGAGCAGTGAGGTCATTCTCCCCCTCCAGAATATCAGGGTTCGCCAGAGGGGGGAGGCCAGAGGGTGGCGCCACTGGGTACTGCACCTCCTAGAGGGGTGGCACATTAAATATTTGTCATTATCAAATGCTTATCCAAGAGCGACTAACAATACATCTACAGTATGCCAGCTGTTGACTGTGTGTGAGTGTGTCACCCTGCCATCGCTGATCTGCAGCACCACATTCTCATCTCCAAGGTTGTAGTCCTTGAGGAGCTTGGCTGATACCCACACTGCCTCTGGGTCAGGTACCCACACACTGGCACCCTGTTATAGAAATAAACGTTATCACAAACGTTGAGCTCCTTGAAGAAACCCAGTGAAAAGTAAGCATGCATTGAGGGGGATTTCCTGTACTAATGACCAACACCCATGGCTGTATCACTTTCACACCAGGTGGACAGGCCCAACTGCCAGTTGCCCAAAAACACAGCTGTAGAGGATAGTATTACATCACACAGGACACTATCTGTTTTACTGCTCTACAGTCTGTCATTACTCTGTGTGCCTTTTACTGTTACACTGCCAGGTCCCACCCAAGCAAGACATTTGTCGTCCATCAGCATAAAACACCCTAAATGTCGTTAAGAATTAACGTCCGTCATCCCTCTCTGTCTCATCTTGGATTACTCATTATGTTCTCGCAGATCTATCCCAACACACAACACTTCCTGTGCAATATGATATTGTGTGTGTCATTGCTAGAAGAGTCTAGTTCCTTGAGCATATGGACATTTAAATCATTTCCAGTTATTACATCTCTATTACTAGATGATGCCGTCGTGATACATACATAAGGTAGCCAGCAGGTAGCCTAGTGGTTCAGAGCGTTAAGCCACTAACTGAAAGGTTGCTGTTTGAATCCCAGAGCCAACTAGAAACATCTGTCAATGTGCCTACCTTTGGGCAAGGTACTTAACCCTCTGGATAAACTATGACTTCGTTGAAAATAAACTGTCAAAAAATAAGTCTACTCCGCTATTCAGACATACAAGCGTAAACACTTACCTTGGCGTACAACTCCATAGTTCCAATCATAATCTTTTCCAGATGTGAACCCTCTACCTGCAAAAACCCTGACCAATTTCAGAAGGGGTCTCCTAATTCACTCAAAAAGGCAACAAGGGTATCCTCTCCGAGATAGTTGGTGTCCTCCTCCCCTATGAGTGTGTTCAAAGACCGCTCTGTCCCTTTGCACTTTGTTCTGTTTGACACTGACATGAAAATCCCTGAGAGGCAGCAGTCAGGTTAACTGTTAATCTCAATGAGGTGATTGAGATGGAAGGATTTACAAGCACTTCTCTTCTACGGTCTCATTCACAGCAGCAGTTAGCCTCAAGCTGTGGTGGCCTTCTCAGCACTGTTAAACACATGTAGTAGTCAGAAGATACAAGACAAGGCAGTGCCAAGTATGGCTCATCAAAATAGAGGCAAAAACTGACAATGGAAAAATGAAACCGTCTGTTGATATACCGATACATTTTACTCAGTAACATAAAATTCAGTTCAGCCTGCTGATGTTGGATAGGGATCTCATTGAGCTTGACAATTGAAACATACAAACTTTGAGAAATGTGGGTATATGTACAAAGCGCAATTCATTTTCTCAACACAGAATCTTTGGGCTGGATTTAATCTACATCGTGGAAAATCCACACTATAACTCAAATGTTTTTTTCTTACAAATTTTAAACAAATCAAATCTTTATTTAACTAGGCACGTCAGTTCATTGTAAATTAAGAATTTGTTATTAAGGCCGACTGGGGGGTAGGTGGGCTCACTGCCTTGTCCAGGGGCAGAACGACAGATTTTTACCATGTCAGCTCGGGGATTCGATCCAGCAACCGTTCTGTTGGCCCAACGCTCTAACCACCAGGCTACCTGCCACCCCCTCTAACCACCAGGCTACCTGCCACCCCCTCTAACCACTAGGCTACCTGCCACCCCCTCTAACCACTAGGCTACCTGCCACCCCCTCTAACCACTAGGCTACCTGCCACCCCCTCTAGCCACTAGGCTACCTGCCACCCCCTCTAGCCACCAGGCTACCTGCCACCCCCTCTAACCACCAGGCTACCTGCCACCCCCTCTAACCACCAGGCTACCTGCCACCCCCTCTAACCACTAGGCTACCTGCCACCCCCTCTAACCACTAGGCTACCTGCCACCCCCTCTAACCACTAGGCTACCTGCCACCCCCTCTAACCACTAGGCTACCTGCCACCCCCTCTTACCACTAGGCTACCTGCCACCCCCTCTAACCACTAGGCTACCTGCCACCCCCTCTAGCCACTAGGCTACCTGCCACCCCCTCTAGCCACTAGGCTACCTGCCACCCCCTCTAGCCACTAGGCTACCTGCCACCCCCTCTAGCCACTAGGCTACCTGCCACCCCCTCTAACCACTAGGCTACCTGCCACCCCAAAAAGGCATTTCAAAGACTGCATTCACATTAAACGCTGCATATGTCAACGGAATGTCAAAAAATTACCTTTAAATTTAACCAAGATCTTCCACGATACAGATTGAGTCCAGTCCTTAATCTTTAGTCAAACAAAATCTGCTTAGTTTACTCTGTCTGGCACCCAGTGCACAAGATAATGGAGGCAGCAAGTGTTGTGATGGCTTTGACCCATTATTGGAAACATTTTAAAAAGCATGGTCATGGGGACAAACATGCATTGGCTAGAAACAGCAACGTTAAACCAACAACTTCAGTGAGCAATGAGTGTTAAAAAGAATAAAATCGACACAATGCAGGAGAGAAGGGTCCAAGTCACTTCTACTACCCATTTTAACCAAGTACAGTATGACTTCACTCATAACTCAGTGTCATGTGGAAACATCACTAGCCATTGAGAAGCTGGATATGATGCTATAACAAAATAACTACAGTAGAATACTGCAAGACTTTTCAAAAATCACATTAACCATCTTTGGTCAATACTTGGTAAGGGGTTTGAATGGACTACATTACAATGACAAGAATATTTCCTTGAGAACACAATTCAATCATTTTTCACTAATTCTCTGTCCTGTGACTCATGCTTTAGAGCGCATCATTTGGGCAAATATATTGTTCCCTCTCATCAAAGCCTCTCTCACATAGCCCTGTAAACTGAACCAAAGTACCCCTACACTATGGTCCATCGAGCCCCATGGAGTGCATTAGAAACCCAGAAAGAAAAACAGCATTCGCTACTAATTGAAAATCTCCAAATACATTTAAAAAGTCGTTTTTTGTTTGTTGTGTGTGTGTGTGTGAGTGTGTGTGTGTGGTGTGTGCGGTGTGTGTGTGTGTGTGTGGGGGGGGGGGGGGGGGTTGATATGATTGTCACAACATACATCTCACATTCAGAAAATCCATACAATGTCTTGTAAAAAATAAAACTCCATCATTGAACAATGAATTTGTCATACTGTATGTAAATCGCTCTCCTCTCACTCTGCACTGTCAAAAAGTTATTGGATGATCTCTTTTTCAAATGAAAGATTATTAGCTCAATTATTTGATTCAGAATGGCTTGGTCCAAGTCCTTTCTTAGCACTGGAGCCAGAAGAGCCCAACCAGCGGGCGAAGTGGGCAGTGGGTAGGTAAAGCTTCAGAGGGGTAGTAGGAGGAAAGTGGGCAGTTCTTTTGGTTGGATTGGTACAGGTTTCATGGTCCTGTGATAAGGTGGTGAAAGACCCATCCAAACTACTCTAACTCCCCATCACCCTGTAAGAGAGGAGGAAGAGATTTGTTGAAACGGCAAAACAAATAGACAGTAAATTATATTATAAATGTGTCATCCCTTGGGTGGCATGCTTTGCAGCTCTTAAATTAAAATACTGACATCTATTGACAAACAATCAATGTTGTACAAGCCTGAACAACCCTCACAATGTATTTTCAACAAAAGGAGGCCGTCAGCTAACCTTAAAAGGTCCTTTAAACCAAATAGTGTCTGTTCCAGGTGAGTAGGTATCAAAATGAGAATACTGGAAGCGATACACACACACACACACACACACACGGTAAAATAAAATAAGAGGAATACATTCAAAACTGAGGCTTAAATACACAAAATAGAGGTTTTATTGGGCATCATGAGTTTTCATTGTGCAGAAAAGTGCGGAATTTAAAACTTTTCGGCATCAAGACATCAGTGTCAAACATCTATATTGAAGCCTCTGTTTTGGATTTATTCCTCTTTTGACAGTGCACGGGTCTCCATCTCTCCCACCAATACTGGCACCTTTGAACAGTAGCCTACCTCTGCTATACAGTCTCCATGTCGTCGTTGTCCTCCTCGAGTGAGTCGCCCTCGCTGGCTGCTTCCTCCACATGAGCCAACATGTCCGCCATTAGAGCCTCCTCCAGCTTCTTCCTCACACTGTACACCAGCTCCTCCTGCTTCCTGCACTCACCATGAGCAGATAACGCAACACAGCAAAACATTTAGAGATATGGACTGAGATGAAAATAGCAAGGGGAAAATCAGCATTGTGTCATAATGTTCAAATACAATTTCATTAATGTATTCAGTTATTAAATTCATACATTCATTAAATGACTTCATAAATTCACAGATGCCATTACTTTCGGGACTGATAGGACTCCATGGATAGAGTGTACAGTCCTGTGTGTAGCCTACCTGATGTCCTCGTCAGTGACAATGAAGGCCTTGCACAGGGGCTGCGATGTGTTGAGCCACACCCCTGGGTTCTTCTCCACGGCTGCAGACAGCTGACCGGTAATGGGGGCTGCACTAGTGTGCAGGGCGCTGGCTATCGCTGACAGTAGAGTCTTGTCTGTACATCCAGGTCCAACTCCTGTAGGACAGACAGGTGTTCACAATCCCAGTAGCGAGAAGTCATTAAAAAAATAACAGGAAATCATACTTGGCCCACTCTCTTACATTTACATTTCATTCATTTAGCAGACACACTTATCCGACTTAAGTGCATACATTTTCATACTTTTCCCCCGTACTGGTCCCCTGTCGGAATCAAACCCACAAACCTGGGATTGCAAGCGCCTTGCTCTACCAACTGAGCCACACAGGACCCCAGTTGGTAGAGCATAGCCACCCAGGACTCTTACCTTGAAGACCTTTAGGCAGGTCCATTGTCTTCACTAGCTCCTCTGCGATGTCAAAGGCATCGAGACCACCAAGCTTCTTCTCCCAGAAAAGCTGTCAAATTTATTTTTAAAAATACAAATGGATTTAGAATTGGTCTCATTAGTCAAAATTATCTTCAGGAATAAAAGCATATAACTCAATGTAACTGTAGGTTACATTAAACAGCAGACAGGCTGTGTTTACCTGTCTCGGCTGGTCGACGGCTTTCTGTGGATCTGTCTTGACTTTGTTGCTGGGGTGGTTGGTAACCTTGGTGACAGGTTGCTTAAAGATGGAAGCAGTCTGTCTGACGGGGAGTGATGTGTTCAGGTCTGGCTTGCCCTTGAAGACACACAAAGAAACATTAGCCAACAGTGACAACCAACACGATGTTGCCACAGTGCTGTTCCTGAAATACTAGATAATATTAGATATGTGGGTTATCCTTAGCACCTGGGAGAAAGGTCTTGAAACACGTTATTCTGCCTTCTTTTTTCCTCTAACGGCTGGATTGACAGCGAATAAGGGTGCAGTCATTGAGAAGTTTGTCCAAAGTGTCTAGAAATATTACTTCAGAAGACAACCCTCTCACCTTGGTCTGATTGTTGTTGTCATAGCGCAGTCTCTGCCTGTTCTTGTTCAGTTTACTCATGAGCATCTTCCCTGTGCGGAAGTCGAAGGAGCTGAGGTCCATCTGGTTGCCAAGGTAACGAGCCAGCTGAGGCTTGCTCCGAAACTTCTTCCCGGTTGGACTAGGTGTGTGTGGGGGGGCGACAACAGACCACAGTGTGAGGATATGGACAACAGACCACAGTGTAAGGATATGGACAACTGACCACAGTGTAAGGATATGGACAACTGACCAGGGGATAGCAAGAGGGGAAAAGTAGAGAGATGGACACAGGTAACTGACAAAATAATGGAAATAGTTGAGTATAGGGATACAAAATATATTGAAAGCGGGTGCTTCCACACAGGTGTGGTTCCTGAGTTAATTAATCAATTAACATCCCATAATGCTTAGGGTCATGTATAAAACGGTTGGACAGACCATTATTTTGGCTACCATGGATATGCCCCCATAGGATGACAATGCCCCCATCCACAGGGCACGAGTGGTCACTCAATGGTTTGATTAGCATAAAAACGATTTAAGCCATATGCCATGGCAGTCTCAGTCACCAGAACTGAACCCAATTGAACACTTATGGGAGATTCTAGAGCAACGCCCGAGACAGCATTTTCCACCATCGTCAACAAAACACCAAATGTGCTATTTATTGTGGAAGAATGGTATCGCGTCGCTCCAATAGAGGTCCAGGCACATAGAATCTATGCCATAGAGCATTGAAGTGGTTCTGGATCATGGTGGCCCTATGAAGACAATTTATGTTCCCGGTTTCCTTTATTTTGGCAGTTACCTGTAGATCAGGAAAGCTGCAAACAGACAGACACGCAGACTCTGCAACAAACAAGTTTTAAGCTGAACAAAAACAAACTGGAGACATGAAGAGTAGATGTAAAACAAGATATCGTGCAAGAACCAACACAGCCAAGGATTTACTATTCACAGATTATTCATATGGAATTCATGTGTAAACAGTGAGTGTGCATGAGCATTTATTTAACAAAACAATTGACCAATTTTATGTGTAATTGTATAATAAACTATTTAAGCAGTAGGATACATGTTCATGTATATTCCCAAATGTATAACCAATTCGCCATTAAAATGTACACAATAGTTTCAGATAAATGACCTTACTAACATGTTCCAGGAGTTGTAGTGTAGGGATAAACTATTGGGATATAATGTAACTGGGCAATCGAGAGCGATAAATGTTGCAACATTTCGAACGTTTGATTGGAAACATTGTTTCACATTAATTGTGTAGACCGGTCGCCTACTGCCTAGTTAGTTAGTTGTTAGTTAGCCCATTTCATCTAGATCTTAATCCGTGGACAAAAGCGTTGATAAATCAGCAATAGAAATGCATACTCTGCTATAATAACAATTTATATCTCAAATACCTAGCCTATTGACGCACTGTTTATTTTTGATGCATTACGATTTTCTAAAACATTTAAAACTGTGTATGATTGACCAAACTATGGAAACATCCGTGCTTGCTGATAATTCATGCAAAAAAATCTTGCACTTGCTTTCCATATCATAAATTGAGACAATTCACTTGAAAATAAGGTGCGTGCATCACACCACAGAATCAAAATGCGGTATAAAGTAGCCTACCACAAACTATACAATCGACCCGCCTCCCCCGCTCCTCCTCACCTACCCTAAAAAAATAACTTGCAGTTTCATGTTTGTTCCTCTGTGGCTATTAAACAATCGGCCAGTCGACTATTTAATAGTTAGTTCCTCTGGTCAAATAAAAATGATAAGGCTATTGTAAGGACTTTAAATCAGGCTAGGCTATTTGTGATGCAATCATTCACATAACCTAACACTAGGTTGACAGGTTCTTAGGCCTACATAGGCTAAACATTGGTTACCGTGATCCTTATCCAACAATTATGTAGAACTACGCTATGAGAGGTGGCCTAGTTACCCTGATGCCACAAATAGAACAGTAATATCGGCTACTCCCCTCCCCGAATTTCTGTCTCCAGGTCACCCCCCTCCAAGTAAACCCAGAGCCCCAACCCCCTTGTAATACCGCCCGTAGACTACATTTGCATGAGAACACCCTCCTCTTCCTCAGTAACGTTACCTAAAATAATAGACATCTCTTTTTCCCGCAGACAAACCCGACTTTCTGGTCACTTCTTCGATCTGCCAGCCCTTGGGGAGAGCCAAGCATGCCCACCTTTTCTTCTCCATGTTCTCCTGTGAAATGTTCAGTGATTCTCTTTGCTAGCGTGTTTATATTTGGGGTTACATTTCGTGCTTTATACAATGACTCCGTCCATTAGTGACATAGGGCTCAAACACTATTCATGGGATCTCCCTCCCGATTTATCGCAGCTCTTTGTCGAAGACTACAGCATATCACTCCGCCGTAACCTTTAGCCATATCACTGCCTGCCTCGAGAGGGCAATGAAGGCTACATCCGCAATACATTGGACCGTCGCCAACATTGCATTATTGAATCCTGAACCGATAAATCATTGATTTGACGAGCGCGGTAGCCTACGCGAACGCTCCAAAAGTAGAGCATTATAATATAGCCTATCCCCAAAATATGGATAGATTTCCAATATGATTTCACAACATCAACAAAGGAGATTATTCAGGCAAAGTTTCACATAGGTAAAATTCGAGAACGCCGTGAGTCATTTTGACCACGACAAAACTCACTTGTCATTCAGTCGTTTACATAATGCTTTTTTATGAATGGACAAAGTAGGCAGGAGCTTCATAGGTTGAGATGACATGAATTACAATACTTGTTTGAAATATTCGGTATAAAACAATTATCTATTTAGAGCTAGAGTAGTAATTAGTCATCTCACGAATTCCTTACCAAACAAATTACTCGCCATATTTAGAAAAAAAATGGATTGCTATTAAGAAAAGTTAAACTGCAACACCAATAAGTGTGTAACTAAATTTGGAATCCCTGAACACTACCTACAGTTCAATGGTTTGCGGATACACTCGAGACCACCGAAACGCCTCCCACACGAGAACCTTTCATCGATGACAAAATAGTATTTTGCAACAATGCATTCCTAAAACAACACATTTAATGTCAAATATAGCAATATAGATGGGTGTTACTTTGTGTAGGGTACTTACTCGTTTTTGTCCATCTCGCATAATATCTAGGTTTCTCCCTTTCGGTCTGTGTTAAATCCCTTCTCCCCTCCTTTCACTCCCCTCCCCCTTCAACGAGAGAAATGAAAGACATCCGCGCAAAAACAGAATCGCCCCCAGATTAAACCTGATTGTTAATAATGGATATCAATGGGGGTTTGAAACAAAGTCGCCCTGTGTGTTTCAAATAGTCAATGTATCCAACAAGAAACACAAGACAATGTATCCTTTATGATAGTAACTGGAATGTGACATGTAACTATCTTTCTGAATCTTCAGAGCAGCCCACATGTGTACTATTTAGCAAGGAAGCGTAAAACGAGTCATTAAACTGTAACAGTGGTTGCTAATACCACTTTGTATTTCAGTTGGACAAAGTATCGAGTGTCAAACACATTATTACCAACAATATTTTACAAATAACCAGTTTCTCTCAGTGACTGACTAACCAATTATTTGCAATTCCATTCAAATGGTTGCAGCATGTCCTTATTTGGAGGATATGCTGCCTTCTCTTATTTGATGCGGTGTGAACGTTAACTTCACTCCGGGAATGTTAAACAAAAGAAAACATATTTACAAGCATTTTTAAACCAATTTAATTTATTGGTAAAATACTTCACGCATTAATAAATATTTTTGGGAACTTCTCAAAATAACTTTCACACAATCGTATCAACGAGTTTGCAACTCAAACGCAGCATTGTGTAGAATAATGACAAAGACAGTAATTAAATTACATTTATTGACATTAAATAACAAAACAGCATTCAAGCTAACATGACATCCTGTTGTGCAAACCCCTACAAGCTCTGTGTCGCGTCATCCCACTTTAGCCAACGCAGAAAGAGCAAGCACTCCACCCATGCCCATCTCCAAGTCATAGTCCTGCAGACAGACACAAACACTCCAGTCATTAGCAGTAATATTACACAAATACAATTCTTTATTCATTCGCTAGCATATCCTTAGGGGACGACTGAAAATTGTAAATTGTTGTACTGGTCAACTGTGGGACCTGTAATGTGGAAAATGTTAAGGGGTCTAAATACTTTCCGAATGCACTGCAGACAGGTGTGTGTCTTTCCAAATGATGTCCAATCAATTTCAAATGTACCACACTGACTCCAATCAAGTTGTAGAAACAGCTCAAGGATGATCAATGGAAACAGGATGCACCGGCTAGCCATAACAAAGGGGTTGAATACTTACTGACTTAAGACATTTCAGCTTTTCATTTTGTCAAAATGTCTAAAAACATGAATCCACTTTGACAGTATGGGGTATTGTGTGGAGGCCAGTAAAAAAAAAAAAAAAGTTAACTAAATTTTAAATTCAGGCGGTAACAACAAAATGTGGGAAAAGTCAAGGGGTGTGAATACTTTCTGAAGTCGCTGTACATATTGATTGCATTTGGATAACACATATGGAATCATCTAGTAACCAAAAAAAATGAATCAAAATGTATTTAACATTATTCAAAGCAGCCACCCTTTGCCTTAATGACAGCTTTGTACACTCTTGACCTTCTCTCAACCAGCTTCACCTGGAATACTTTTCCAACAGTCTTGAAGGAGTTCCCACATATGCAGAGTACTTAATGGCTGCTTTTCCTTCACTCTGCGGTCCAACTCATCCCAAACCATCTCAATTGGGTTGCGGTTGTATGATTGTGGCCAGGTCATCTGATGCAGCACTCCATCACTCTCCTGCTTGGTAAAATAGCCCTTACACAGCCTGGAGTTGTGTTTGGTCATTGTCCTGTTGAAAAACAAATGATAGTCCCACTAAGCACGAACCAGAAGGGATGGCGTATTGCTGCAGAACGCTGTGGTAGCCATGTTGGTTAATTAAGTATGCCTTGAATTCAAAATAAATAAATCAGACCGTGTCACCAGCAAAGCACCCCCACACCATTTCCTCCTGCATGCTTTACAGTGGGAACCACACGTGGAGATCATCAGTTCACCTACTCTGCGTCTCAAAGACACTGCGGTTGGAACCAAAAATCACAAATTTGTCTCATCAAACCAAAGGACAGAAAATTCCACCGGTCTAATGTCCATTGCTCGTGTTTCTTGGCCCAAGCAAGTCTCTTGTTCTTATTAGTGGTTTCTTTGCAGCAATTTGACCATGAAGGCCTGATTCATGCACTCTCCTCTGAACAGTTGATGTTGTGATGCGTCTGTTACGTCAACTCTGAAGCATTTATTTTGGCTGCAATGTCTAAGGCTGGTAACTCTAATGAACTTATCCTCTGCAGCAGAGCTAACTCTGGTTCTTCCACTCCTGTGGTGGTCCTCATGAGAACCAGTTTCATCATAGCGCTTGATGGTTTTTGCGACTGCACTTGAAGAAACGTTCAAAGTCCTTGACATTTTCCCGAATTGACTGACCTTCATGTTTTAAAGTAATGATGGACTGTCATTTCTCTTTGCTTATTTGAGCTGTTCTTGACCTAATATGAACTTGGTCTTTTACCAAATAGGGCTATCTTCTGTATACCAACCCAACTGCTTGGCTCAAATGCATTAAGGAAAGAAATTCCACAAATTAACAAGGCACAGCTGTTAATTTAAATGCATTCCAGGGGACTACCTCATGAAGCTGGTTGAGAGAATGCCAAGGGTGTGCAAAGCTGTCATCAAGGCAAAGGGTGGCTACTTTGAAGAATCTCAAATATAAAATATTTAGATTTTATGGTTACTACATGATTCTGTGTGTTATTTCAAAGTTGATGTCTTCACTATTATTGTACAATGTAGAAAATAGTAAAAAAACACACAAATGGAATGATAGGTGTGTATACAGTTGAAGTCGGAAGTTTACATACACCTTAGCCAAATACATTTAAACTAAGTTTTTCACAATTCCTGACATTTAATCCTAGTAAAAATTCCCTATCTTAGGTCAGTTAGGATAACCACTTTATTTTAAGAATGTGAAATGTCAGAATAATAGTAATAGTAGAGAATGATTGATTCCAGCTGTTATTTCTTTCATCACATTCCTAATCCGTCAGAAGTTTACATACACTCAATTAGCATTTGGTAGCATTGCCTTTAAATTGTTAATTTGGGTCAAATGTTTTAGGTAGCCTTCCACAAGCTTCCCACAATAAATTGGGTGATTTTTGGCCCATTCCTCTTGACAGAGCTGGTGTAACTGAGTCAGGTTTGTAGGCCTCCTTGCTCGCCGCACAAGCTTTTTCAGTTCTGCCCACACATTTTCTATAGGATTGAGGTCAGGGCCTTGTGATGGCCACTCCAATACCTTGATTTTGTTGTCCTTATGCCATTTTGCCACAACTTTGGAAGTATGCTTGGGGTTATTGTCCATTTGGAAGACCCATTTGTGACCAGGCTTTAACTTCCCGACTGATGTCTTGAGATGTTGCTTCAACATATCCACATAATTTTCTTTCCTCATGATGCCATCTATTTTGTGAAGTGCACCAGTCCCTCCTTCAGCAAAGCACCCCCACAACATGATGCTGCCACCCCCGTGCTTTACAGTCGGGATAGTGTTCTTCAGCTTGCAAGCCTCCCCCTTTTTCCTCCAAACATAACGATGGTCATTATGGCCAAACAGTTCTATTTTTGTTTCATCAGACCAAAGAACATTTCTCCAAAAAGTATGATATTTGTCCCCATGTGCAGTTCAAACCATAGTCTGGCTTTTTTTATGGCGGTTTTGGAGCAGCGACTTCTTCCTTGCTGAGCGGCCTGTCAGGTTATGTCGATTTAGGACTCGTTTTACTGTGGATATAGATACTTTTGTATCTGTTTCCTCCAGCATCTTCACAAAGTCCTTTGCTGTTGTTCTGGGATTGATTTGCACTTTTCGCACCAAGGTACGTTCATCTCCAGGAGACAGAATGCGTCTCCTTCCTGAGCAGTATGATGGTTGCGTGGTCCCATGGTGTTTATACTTGCGTACTATTGTTTATACAGATGAACGTGGTACCTTCAGACGTATGGAAATTGCTCCCAAGGATGAACCAGTCTTGTGGAGGTCTACACATTTTTTCTGGGGTTTTGGCTGATTTCTTTTGATTTTCCCATGATGTCAAGCAAAGAGGCACTGAGTTTGAAGGTAGGCCTTGAAATACATCCACAGGTACACCTCCAATTGACTCAAATTATGTCAATTAGCCTATCAGAAGCTTCTAAAGCCATGACATAATTTTCTGGAATTTTCCAAGCTGTTTAATGGCACAGTCAACATAATGTATGTGAACTTCTGACCCACTGGAATTGTGATACGGTGAATTATAAGTGAAATAATCTGTCTGGCAACAATTGTTTGAAAAATTAATTGTGTCGTGCACAAAGTAGATGTCCTAACCGACTTTCCAAAACTATAGTTTATTAACAAGAAATTTGTGGAGTGGTTGAAAAGCGAGTTTTAATTGACGCCAACCTAAGTGTATGTAAACTTCCGACTTCAACTGTACACATTTGTAAAAGAGACAGAGGTCTCAATGTCTTCCCTGTTAAAATTAAGGTTGAATAAAAATACATTTCAAAAACATCTGATAACTTGACTACGCAACCAATAAACTGATTTGTCCTTTGTTTACTTGACGAATGAGATGGGGAGCGTCGCGCATCCATAATAAAAAAAGTGCACTACATTAATGATGTTCTAGCAAGCGTGCAGTGATATCCGAGAGGAGGAAGGGGGGGGACCGGTGTTCTTTGTTTGTAGTAACTTTGTTGTAATATTGCCAAGGAACATGGCAGTTCTAGTTAAGGACAGTGCCATGTGTTGGCCACGCAATAGCCTATAACTACAGGCTTGAAAGGATTGTTAAGTTGCTTTGGAAATAAACACAATTAAACACACCCCAGAATTATTTTCTCACTTTATGTTCACTTACCAATCTGAGCCATAGAGGTGACTCTAGTCGTCCTTGAACTTGCCGTTGATATAGGGCACCCAGTCCAGGATCAGCCTCCAGTCTGTAAAGTAGACAAGGGCAACTCCGCCCACCGACCCCCAACCAGCCATTGTGGGAACCCTGGACAAATGATAACATGGGGGGGGGGGGGGGGGGGGGGGATATTTGAAGTCCAGTATCTACTACAGGAGTTTGCACTACAGCTGCCAATCCAGTCCCTCCCACCCCCCAATATTTAACCCCTTGACCACTCAACCTAGAGATCACTTGAGGTGGTGTAGGCTATTTTGGTTGGCATATCAATACAACAATGTATCCAAATTCCTATCAAATCGAAAAAAGGGGGTCAGTCTCACACGGTCACACTTCAAGGCCAAGGGTAAGCTAGCTAACTAAACTCCACTCCTTGGTGAAGGAAGTGGAGATTGGGCCCTAAGGGTAAGCCAGCTAGATAAGACGGACTCATGGCTCAAGTTGTAAACAACTGGCAACACTAACACAAACCAAAGACTTGGATGAGGGGTAAAGCAAACACACTCCAACAAGGTGGATTTGGTAAATATAAGGCCATAATTAACACAAAGGCCTGATATTTTTAGCAAAATTAACTAGCTAGCTATTTTGCACCACAGATGAAAGAACAGTAGCTAACGTTGGCTTGCTAGCTCACTGCCTTGTTAGCGAGCTAACTGAGTGATGGGTCGTGGAAGAACACGTTGGACCTGTCAGCATTAATTTATAAAAGTCTAAATACGTTTTCACAAAATTATAAACAGACTTCAACTTACCACGTCCTGGCGATGGCAATGTACTTAGCCCCAATCAACTTCTTAAGCACTTGCACCATTCTGAACTGATTGAGCTATAAGAAGATTCTGACCTTCCCCCTCAAACACGGTCGTCACTAGTTACCACAGCCACACAATTCATAAACCCCGACCATTGCTAAAATGTATATATATTTTTTTAAATCTGATTTTAAACCTAAACCTGATAATAACATTAAGTTAAGGTCAAAAAGCAAACGTTTGTTATCATGAATTTTTACGATAACGCCAATTTTACTTTGTGGCTGTAGTAACTAGTGGCACCCCCCAGAAAGTCCCAGGACCACCTCAGGACTGTCCGTTGTAATGCCGGTTTGTTAAAAAGCTGTTAAACTGAAAATCACTATTTCAAATAGGATAAAATAATGTTCTCATAGCAGAAAAGGATGCAGAATATTGTTAGTCTATGCATCAAGGCCATCTTATTTACAAGCTTACAAGGAGGTTTGAGAGCTAAACCTGCCTGAGTTTACCTTACAATCCTTTATCATCAGCTAGTTATGCCACAATTTAGTTTCCTCCCGATTCTTTAATCATCAAAGCATGTATTTTATTAACTTAAATTGGTTTACAGATAAGGCTATATATTATAAATCATAGGCCTATGTCTGTCTATTTGTGGTTCAAACTGACAATGCCATCAGTTTCTATTTTTATTATGATGGCATCATTTAGCTACCTTTCCAATAGTAAGTAAACCAAATCATTATCAAAAAGGTTCACTTTCAGAGCTCAAAAGATCCAAATTCAACCATTTGGAAAACATTAGTAAGGGATTGTGGGCTATACTTTCTCAGACCTTTCTGCACCAATGGGAGATTGATAGAAACCATTCATTTTCCAAGCTATAATCAACCCTTTATTACAATGTTTTCCTTTATTTTCTTTTTTTTTTATGTATACAAGATTCAAAAGCCAGACATTGAAAAAGGTATAATTCTGTTATTAAAAATGGCACATTTATTGCTACATTACTGTTATATACAGGACAGTTCTCAATAACTACTTTATATATATAAAAAATAATAAAGGAGACTGGGACTGGAGGCACTCTGAAGACACTGCTCAATCTTGATTGTGTCCTCACTGCAAGATGCCAGGCTCTGTAGCAGTGTGTGAGTAGCCCCATTTGAATACATAAAAAAGTATTTCCCTCCTCCTTGAATTGATCTATGATCGGATGTAAAAAAAAAAAAAAAAAAAAAAAAGGGGCTTTATAAATACATTTGATTTGATCTGAAAGAAGTGGTTAGGAAAAGAAAAGGTTTGCTGTCATATACCAATGAAATCAAAAAGTTATTCATATAGCACATTTTAACAGGTTGACAATACACTTCACACTATCCAGTCATATCATTGAGCAAGGAGGGGTGGATGCACTTGTAAGTATTCAAAACAGGGCCAGTGTCAATATTCAGGTCAAGAGACACAGAAATAGACCCTCCATCTTTCCCCCCCTATCCAACAACTCAGAATACAGGTTGTAAATTGTCATTTTGGGATGTTCACAGAATAAGCAATGACAAATCAGCTCAGTCCATTTTTTTCCCCCTCAGAACAAATCTTGTATATTTAGTACACATTTAACCTTGTAATATTAGAGAAACAAGTCTTCAAATCAACTCTTTGAAGAGGTACATAAATACCTCTTACAAGAAGTCACTGTCAAAGTCAATAATGAGCTGGCAATCAGAAATAAGAAAGAGAAGTCTCAAAGCAAAGGAAATGGTCATAAATGACTAAATATAGCATCACTGCTGCGCGCTCTTTTTTTTTTTTTACAGACAAATTTTGTAAGTTGTAATATGACAAGAAGCTCCAGTTATCATGGCTCAAAATAACACAGCCCCCCACTTCAAAGCTGAAGCCATATATTGACATTGAGGTGCTTCGAAAAGCAAATCACAAGGGCAGAAACCAGCATCTTAGAACCCAGTAGTGTTGAGTGGTTTTTTAATATGGGGGCAAACAGAAACAAACAAAACCAGGAACCTGACCCCACGGCCACAACTTAACAGTAGTTTGGACAAATGGTCAAATCAGTAAAAAAATATAAAAAGTAACTAAGCGATATACATAACGTTCATGTTTATTTAACTAGATACTTTGAAAAAAAAGCCCATGTTTTTTTTTTCTTTCCCATTCTCAACTTCTTCCTGAAAATTGAAGGGGGTGGGGGGGTCATCCGATGTACCTCTACTCCTGGCGATACATGAAATGTTATGGTTAAAAAGAGAAAACTGTCTTTATAGTTATGAAAATACAAGTTCAGGCACTGATAAGGCATCACTCCCCAATAATGACATCTTTAGTCTTGAGAATGAAAAGGCCACACTATTGATTCAAAACTGTATTTTTCTTTTCCCCTATTTTTCTACAAAGTAAACTTAAATCCTTCTCAATACTATGACCAACAGGTAACAATGCACATTTCTGCCCCTGTGGTTAGATGGTGCTGCTATACCATGTCTGAGGCCATGATAATAACTTATCACAGGAATTAACACTGTTGTATTTTCAAACCATCCTGTATCTTACACACAAACTCCTGCCTCCAAAATAACATGTCAGGACACTCTAGCATAGCTGCACATTGATGACCACATGGATGAGTGCAGAGAGTAGAATGGAACGTTTGAAATGAAGATAAAATAACATTGAACCGACTGACAAAACCTGGATACATACTTGAAAATGAAGGCAATCCACATTTGAATGGTACATTCAAAACCAGTTGCATAATTACTGTTCGAGACAGAGCCCGTCTCCGTAGATGTTTACTTGTAAAGTGACACTACCATTCAGTAAGAACACTTCAATAGGACAGTCAGAGGCATCCACTCCATCCACACATTCCCATTTGAAAATAAATAATTCATCTGGGTAACAGACAAAACACACTTCCTTAAATGTTTTTTTTTTTTTTTAACACAGGAACAATATCTTAGGCCACTGTACCCTTATCAAATGTATCAATCGCACCAAAGACTGACAGCTTAATAGTCACTAAATACATAATGATAATTAAGCCTACAACTGACCCCATCTGTCTTTGTTTATATTCTGAGCCTGTGTTTTTATTCAACTTTCCTCTCCAATGGCAAGTTGACAGTGCAATTGGAGTTCATTTTGAAAATACATTTAATATCATCTCTTCATTCTACTCAACTACGATACACTCTAAACTTCAAACTAACATTGTCATTTATAAAAAAAATCTACAATGTATAGACTAACAAAAAATATATATTTATTTATATATATATATATATATATTTCATTTAGCCCCACTTGAAATAATATCCTTGGATTTTTGAATGAATGAGGTGGATTTACAAAAGAGATTTTGCCTCATTAAGTAGCCACTTTAATAATATTGTCAGGACTTCACAGGAGAAGGGTGAGGACTTGATAGTTCATTGGGAATGCTCAAAGCTTCAATTTTAAGAATAGACAACTTAACTTATAACAAGTATTAAGATTGTATTTAATTATGGGCATCAATGGTTGATCCTGCATCTGCAAATGTGCACCTAGTGTTAGTCTTTTAACAATGACAATGCAGGGGGTGAAGCATCATATTTAGTTTGGTGTCCTTAGGTGGTGCGTGTTGGTACAGGGTCAATTGATTTGAAAAACTCAGGAGGGTGGCACTACACAATACAGCCATAAGTTGCCCATCAAACCAAGCCTCCAGTCTCATGAGAAAATGTGACAGAGTCGCTGGGTAGCGCCACAAGCTTTTCTGTAGTTTTTGACGGAGTCATTAGTAGCCTATGGGTGAGATGCAGGATGAAACCTACTCTTCTTTTGTGCTGTAAAACTGCACTTGTCCTCCTCTACCCCTGGCCAGCTAAACCGGCATCTCCCGAATAACCTAGACTGAGGGGAACAGTACTGGAGTCTGAAATACCATTCTTTTGTTTATGGATGGAAAGAACAGCCTTGGAGAATAATTTCCTACAACTCTGAGAACATGACAACTGGGCAGCGGAGGTTCATCTCCCTTCTCCCTCATCTCATGCCGGGCCTGCAACTCTGCCCCGGTGCAGGTCATGTCCCCTCTCTATTGCATGGGTTTGGTTACATAACATATGTAAGACTGTACCATTAAGTTGGGAATGACAAAACTACACCTGAAAAAAAATGTGCTCATACATATAACAACCCCTAAACAAAATGTTCCGCAAATGTAAGCAGTTTGCTTAAATGTCTCATATAAAACATGTAACAATTAGGCACAAATCCTTGATTAAATTTGTCATTTGTTAGGCTTCTATCGTTCACAGAGCACCTCTCGGCAGTGTGTTGAGTCCCATTAGTGGCAGGACACTATTACTCTGGTGTTCCATCATGTTATAGAAGCAAAAAATATATGTATAAAAAAAATTAAATAAAATAAAGTTCACATTTGCGCTGGTAGTCATGGTCATGAGTGTGGCAAATTGGCTGTGTCAGTTTTGGCAGTATGCATGTGTGGATAAGGGTATGTGAATGTGCGTCTTGAAACTGAATTTGACAATACACAAAAACATCAGTATACGTGTACACACACACACACACTGAGAAGAATGGGTGGAAGAAGAGATTAAGGCCACATCTTCCGAGAGCCAAGGGAATTCCATTAGATCTGCAAAGGAAAATACAACAGTGGTAGTATTCCAAACTTGAATTTTGGTGAAGTGATCAACTCAAAAGTACTACAATTATTGATGGATGAAGAGGTACCTACCTGGTATTACATATGACTGACTGGGTTATGGCCGTCTCCCCCCATGCCGGGGTGGCCTCCCGAGAGCTGCATGGGGGAGTCACCCACCACCCCAGACACCTTCTCCTCCTCCCGCCGCTTCAGACACGCTGCTTTAGGGTTCAGGTTACGTTCTGACGAGGTGAAAGGAGAGAAGATGAGTTTACATTGCATTCAAGTTAGTTATCCAACTTCCCATTGTGCTCCAAACCTATTTAATCCTTTAAAAAATATATACATAAAACTGATTTTCTGGTCTGAAAAACAGCTGGATGAAATATTCTGTTCGGTCCTTCGGTCCCTGAGGAAAGAATACACACAGGGGACAAAGTAATACCGAGGTCAACGCATAAAACAAACGCAAATAAATATGGTCACAGTAGCACTGCGTTACCTCGGACTTGCTGCTCCAGGTTGAGAATGACGTTGACGGCTTGATGCAGGATGAGCAGCTTGGTCTGAGGTTTGTCGTTGCTGAGGTGCAGCTGGCACATGCGGCCCAGCTCCTTGAAAGCCTCGTTGATGTCTCGCACTCGCAGCCGCTCGCGGGCGTTGTTGGCCACTCGACGCTCTTTCTCACGCTCTACCTTTACCTCAGGAGGAAGGTCCTCGTCATCCTCATCCTCTGGACTAGAAGGCGGAAGACACGGAGAGGAATGAAGCCACGGGAGGGCGACACTCACAAACCAAGCAACTAGACTTTCAAAGAGTTGGGCCGCATGTGCCAGCTGCACCTCAGCAAAACATGCAAAGCATAGATGCCTAAGCATTTAGCTGTCATTCTAAAAGAATCCTGGGTAGCACCAGGAAGTTATGTAGTTCTGAAAGTAAATGTTTTAAAAAGGAATCTCCAGACATATTATTAAACAGGTTAATAGACATACAATTGATCCGAATAGAAAATTCACTCATTAATTCACTCAAGACGAGGAAAATAAGTTAACAATGTCAGTGTAATGAATAATAAGGACTATTCCATTTGGTAAATAGACTAAACAATAATGACTTTTATCCCACATAGATTGGAAATGTTAACTTTTACCATTATGCTATTCAATGTCACTTTGTCAACTACTATGTCTATACCATCAAACCAACTTAAAATGTATGTGGGGACCTTTGCAGAACAGTGGACGTCGCTATACAATCTTGGCTCCCCAAGCATTACAGTCTATGGATGGCGAGACTTACTCATCTCCCGGGTCTGACAGGCCTGAGAGGCCAGAGAGGATCTGGAGGGTCAGCGCCTCCTTTCTGAAAACAATGGGACATGAGGGGAGATCCTTACACAACTAGCTGGAAATGGAGTGACCAACTCAACGAACACAGCTAACTAACAGTGGTAATTGAGCATATAAAATGGGGGGTAATGTCATGTGTTAGCGTAACAGAATTTAACAAAATGTCCACCTATGTGGGATAAAATAATCTACAGCACACAAAGAAATATGGCCATAATAACACTGTGTTACCTCTGACTTGCCTTTCACTATTTAAAGAATCGTTTTAAAAAAAGTGGATATCCAGATAGTTGAAATACATGTGTTTTAAAGAACAAATGTCAACTGCAAATGGGGACTTGATTGTGCGGTGCACTCGGCTTGTTGTTTCAGCACAGACGGGGAGCGGCACGAGAGGAGCAGGGACCGGTGTGTCTGATACAGAGAGAGAGAAAGTAGCCAAACCAACTTGCGCAAGACAGAAAATCTACCGCAGCAACAAATGGGTCTAAAATGGGATCTCATCTGGTAGTGTCTGTCTTTACTGCATATAATCCATGTAAACAAGCTAGCTACACTAGCCACCAAGTTAGTTAGCCTCATTTAGCCTTGCTAGCTGGTTCTTTCACTGCGCTCCCCGCAACAACTCAATTCATATTAAACAGCCTACCTATTGGTTGATCATTGTAGCCTATTCCTTCTCATTTAGCCAACTTAAATCCTGTAACTGTTATTCCATTTTGTATGGATGAGAAATCTCCCACTTCACTTGCTACACGTGGAGCCTCTGACAGTAGTGCTGCTTTGAATTACATGCGTGAAAAGTGTAGGCTGCCGGTACATATTTTTAAAGGGGCGCACTTATAAAAACTGTTGCCTTATTCACACTTCTAATGGCATGGTCTATTCTTGTATGTAGCAATGTCACATAGACCATTTGACAAAACCTTTTCATTACAATAGGCCTAAATTATTTGTTCTCTCAAAAAAGTAAATTGAATACCAACGGCCGTTTGGATATTGGAATAACCGTGTCCATCCCTACACACAGGCATACATTCTGTATCACAGTTACCACTATCAATAGTCAGGGTGATCACCTACCTTGCTCTGATGCGTTTGGTTTCCTTCTTCTCGTCCTCAGACTTGTCAGCGATGGAGGAGTTCTCTTCGTCCTCCTTGTCCTCTCTCTTGATGTCCGAGCCACTGGACGAGTGTGTGGAGCGGGCCACACTTCCTGGCAGACCTGTGGAGCAGAAAGGAACCTCACCGTCAGTATTTCCGATTTAAAGAACAATTAAGTAGCCCATTATCTTATTTGTTTGCCCTGGTGGACACATTACATCAGGGAAAAGGAGTACAGCTCACAGCGAGGATGAGAGTAGCGAATGAGAGTGTGTGAGAGGCGCGTATGACTCACTGGTGAAGCCGTCAGATTGTCCAGTGGACTGAGGGGGTCCGGAGGCGTGGTGACCGTGCAGCAGGGTACTGCTGGGAGGAAGGCCTGTGGGCTCCTCGTGATGGTTTCCTCCCTGGAGAATGGGAACAAAGCATGTGATAAAACACAACAAAAGCATCATCACAATCTCAGTGATGTAAGACAACAGGGGTTTAGTGTTGGAACCAGAGGTCAGAGGGCGTGCTCACCATGGCAGGGTGTCTGTTGCTGAGGGCCAGGCCAGCGTTGGAGAAGGCCTGAGAGAGGCCTCCCAGGCCACCGTTGTGCACAGACGACACAGCGCTCAGCAGGCTGTGCATGTCAGAGTGGGCTCCTCCCCCCAAGCCGGGCGGGCCCTGGACAGCGTGGCTACGCAGCACGTGGATGGCCTCTTCCAGACGGTCCTCCATTTTGTTCTGCTGCAAGGAGACACAGGGCAAATCTCAGTCACTACGTTGATAATACAATCACATCAAATAATAGTTTATTATTTGTAGTAAAGAGTAAATAGTGCGTACCAGGGCGTGCAGTTGCCCTTCATAGTTGGGTGACAGGGCAGATTGCCCTGAAGGTCTTGGCCATTGAGATGCAGCTCCTGCAGAGAGAATAGATAAGATGCCACATTTACACAGAAAAGTGTGACCGACAAAATGACAGCTCTGATTTCTACCAGTAGATGGCGATCCAGAGCTCCAGTCAAGATCATGTGCTAATAGGGGATCATTTCCATTACAGCTTTTCATCACTATTTCATCCAATTGTCTGCCCTTAAAACTCTTAACTAATACAAGCTACCAAATGCAGCAGATATAACAATCCAGTATGTATACCTGCAATTCCCTGGGGCGAGCCCACTGGGGTGGAGGGTGTGGAGGAGAAGTTGTTACTGTTGTGGTCCGAGGGGTAGATCTACAACCATCAGGAAAGAGTACCTTCAACTACTGAACAACAGCACACACAGAGAAGACAATACAAAACAAAAAGGTAGTAGGATTTTTTTGGAGGATTACTCACCGATGCAAGAGCCTTCCCAATCTCATCCCCTGAGCTCCCTGCAGTGGCGCCTCTGTTGGCTGTGGAGAAAAGATGGCTTATTGATCAAACATTATTTTACAAGGCAGAAACTACTACCAAAAGGTCTCCAATAAGCTAGTGAGACCGCTTTAAATACACTGTTAAACCGAGGGGCAGCACAACATGTTTCACAGGATATAGACAAGGTAATTGGTTAAAAAAAGCGATTGGTTGTCATGCGAGCGTTAGTTGTACCCATGATGCCGTCTGCTCCGTTAATGGAGGGCGTGTGGTTGTAGCTCCCAGAGCCAGAGTGGAAGCTGGGTGGGAGGCTGCCGTTCACCTCACTGCCATGGAGAGGGTAGTTCTGTGGGGACAGAGGTAGTGGTTGACGCTTCTGGAGGGAGGACAGAACAGCTTGGGTTAGAGCCACTTGCATGGAAGTTGGATTCGTCATAGAGGAGAAATGGCATAAACAGAATACAGAAACAAATAAAGATTACAAAAAAACATTGTTGCATGTACTAATTCAATACAACAGTTACTTCAAAAGGAAAACAATTAAGAATGTGAATATAAACGATTTGAAATATTACATATTGAGGGGCTGTCCTCACCATCCTGTCCTGTGGGTTGATGGCAGAGAAGGAGCCTGGCTGGCCAATGTGGGGGGAGTTCCCCAGCATGGCAGAGTAGCCAGACTGACCCAGAGGTCCTGAGGAGGCCCAGGGGTCAGAGGAGGGGTGGAGGCCCTCTGTCAACAACAACAACAACGAGGGTTAGGCAATGGACTTATTACTCACTGAAACATGACTAACTCCAGGGCATTTTAACTCAACACATTTTCATTTACTGTTTTTGTTTATTTGCTTAAAATCTCTGACCACAACATGTGCTTATTAGAGAAACAGGTTTCTATTTAAGACAGGCGTCTATTTCCTTAATGCACAATGCTAATTTGCATAGTTAATTGTTTACTTCCAGCATTTTAATAAATGTCTTAATTTCCTGCACTAATGTGTTACCTACACACTGTCACATTTCTTTTGCCTCGATACAAAATAAAATGTGCATTTATCAGTTCTTACTTTTGCCACTAGAGGGCGATTGGCCAGTCTCTCAGGTCTTGTACTCCCAAAGTGTTCTTGTGCTTGCCAGTTAGCTAGCAGTTCTACGCTGTTAGCAGCCAATGGCTAGCAGTTTGTTACTGGCGATAAAAATGGATGATTGCAACCCTTGTTTCGAGTCATTACTGAATTATTTAATGTAACAAGTCAAACATTAAACCTTGTAAAGAATGAATGGTACTTCACGGTAACCTCAAAACTATTCGATTATACCCAGCATTTATTTGAAACAGGCGTTTATGTGCTGAAATGTGTGTCGTTGCCTGGCTATTAAAAAAGAGACAGGTGGCTATTTGAGACAGAGTTTAATTGAAGTTTTACAGCACCTTTAACATAGAGTTAAAATAACAAAGAAAGGTTAGACAGTGTACTCACTCCAATGACAGTTTATGAAAGTGCTTAAAATGGTTACCTTGCAAGTAGTTACCTTGCATGTAGAAAGAGCCTGGGTAGACAGAGCCAGGTTTGGTGCCAGGATATCCTCCGTTGTCACGTGCATATTCATCCCCAGAGGAAGAGGCATACACCTAAAGGGTCAAACACAGTTGATGTTAAGCGCCATTTCAACCACACACACGACATATGCCTACATTTATATGCCTACACCTGCCCTGGAATAAAGTTGTCTGCTCCTTACATCTAAATTGGCAGGTGTCACGATTGCCAAGACGACGACAAATGCATACTGTAACTGCCAATAATAAAATGGTCTTAATGTGTAACGTTGTTGCACTAAGCAGCCAGGAGGTGTCGAGGGTGAAGCTGGCATGCTACCCCTGCTTGTGCTGTGTGAGAGAGCAGCACAGTGGCCATGCTGGTCACGGCGACAGATCCAATCCCACAGCCCAGCCAGTGCTTCCGCTTTCCCAGGAGCCTAGTGACATAGCAGGGTTACCGCCTGCAGCTCGCCTCTCACTGGTAGCTCACAGACACACACCATTGTCGAGCCCATGACCTCAAATCAGCAAGGGGATCACATTTAATGATTTCTCAGATTTCAACAGTATAGTATTGACAGTTTTAACATTTAATTGGGGGGGTGGGGGGGTGATATGAGTGTGTCCCAACCATGGGTTTGAATCCTCAAATAGACATTTTTGTTAAATGGCCCTTCAATGCTTCAATGGGTCATTCAAGTTATTCTGAACCACAATGAATTTCACATTCAAAATGCCATGCCGTTCCCGAGCCTTCTTGCCGCATGTGTCGAGAACGTCGAATCACTCCCATAAAATTCATACGGACACAAAGATCCCAGCTTTCTGACACCATAACCCATCACTCACGCTTTCTGGCATGTATGAGGAGAAAGAGGGATGAAAGAGAGAGAAGAGGGGGGAGAGGATATGCTGCAAAGAATGCTAATCCAGAAAACAGTTTTTTTTTCTGTAATTTGATTTAACAGGGAGAAGTGGAAAGGGAATGGAGAGATGCACTTCTAATTACAGAGCCATCTGCCTGTTCCTGGACCCGGTCCAACTCCACAGGCAGCTGGGCTGAGGAGAGCCGAGGAGAGGGCTGAGAGAGGTGGGGGCTGGGAGCCAGTCAGCGAGAGAGGGAGGCATGGGGAGAGAGATAGAGAGAGAGAGGTTGGGAGGGAAAGGGGGCGAGGGAGGGTATTAAGGCGCTGATGATTTATGAAATAGGCAGAGAGATAAGGCTGGGGGGACAGAATAAGGAAATCTGAATGACTTAAAGCATGATATGGCGAGGGGAGTGTGAGGTAATAGGGGATTTACTACCATCACAGATAATTCGAGAGAACAAGCCAGAGATGACTTCATTTAACATTAGGCTTTGTCTTTCACGGGAAAACAATGTTGAGCGAATCCTCTGCTCTAGATAGAGGTGGGGGAATGAAACAATGATTGCGAGTGGATAATTCTGTTCTTAAGATGGAAAGAAAGAGGATTTCTGGTGAAAATCCTCACTAATGGGTGTTTCATGTAATTCAGGTTATGACCGTGTGAGGTCCTATAGTCAATGGCAAAACAAGTGATGTAATATGATAGAATAGAAAACAGATTCCTATCAATTTAGAGAGAAAATACTGTCTACATAAATAATACAACCACCGTAGATGGCTCAGTAAAAAGGGGCCACAATAAGCCTGGGAAATAGGATGTGTTGTATGTGACATTTAGGTTAGGGGTCAGGGCTGGACTCCAGTGTACAGGTATTGGAGGATTAGTGGAGGGGTCTGTCGGTTGGGTTGGACGAGTGGGAGGACTGGAGAGCTTTGCCGGACTAGGTTACAACACAGAGCTGAGGGTGCGAAGGGAGGGGAGAGGGACACAGGATCATCAGCAGTCATTAATCTGGGCTCAGACACGGGCTAAGAGGCCTCGCGAGCAGCGCGCCTCACAACTGGGTCACTCACAGGGGGAGGCCACCCAGACCATCATGTGGCGAAGCGTAGGCAGACGGATGGAGGGGGAGAGAAGGGGGGCAGCTGGGAACCCGTGTTTAACAGCATCTACGTTTCATAGGTAATGTTATGACCACAGAGGTTTCAATATGACTGTCATATTGGAGAGTGCATGTGGCAATGTTTTCGGTTACAGAACATTTGTCTAATGGCAATATTTATTTTTTATGATCCCTGGCAGAGGGCCTTCCAGTCTTCCACTAATAAGGCATCAGGCAGCCCGAACACACCAGAAATATCTGGACCATCATACAAGGCAAGGAAATACCCCCGGCATGCATTCTCAAGCATTAGTTCAACACAAACCACTCTAGTGTTATTTACCACTGTTGGTTATTTGGAAGCATTATCAGTAGCCTGAGCAGTGTTGTAAACTAGAGACTATAGTTGCTTATTTGCAGGCTTAGACAGGAGCCTTGAGCCCAGTGTTGTAGACTAATGTTGTTTGTTTGGAGGCTCTCTCACTAGCCTGGGCTGTCAGTTTGCCTGAGTGAGCAGAGGCCCTTTGCCCCCCTGTCTGTCTGTCTCTGTGTCTGTCTCTGTGTCTGTCTCTGTGTCTGTCTCTGTGTCTGTCTCTGTGTCTGTCTCTGTGTCTGTCTCTGTGTCTGTCTCTGTCTGTCTCTGTCTGTCTCTGTCTGTCTCTGTGACTGTCTGTCTCTGTGACTGTCTGTCTCTGTGACTGTCTGTCTCTGTGTCTGTCTCTGTCTGTCGGTCTCTGTGTCTGTCTGTCTGTCGGTCTCTGTGTCTGTCTGTCTGTCG